>NC_134484.1:223326033-223553106 GCF_040206685.1 Ascaphus truei
TATAATATCTTACATAAGTTGCGAAATTGATGCCAAAACAAGGCAAAGGTTTAATCTGTATTCCCCAATGACTTACCAGACCATTGGTGGGCAAAAGGCATCCTGTGGGCCGCATGTAACCCACAGGGACTTCCTGTGTGGCCCCCAACCTCCTCTTTTCCTGAGCCCTTTAAACATTCCTCTTTTCATCCTGTCGCAGGAGCAGACAGTAACTGAGCTACAAATGGTGGGAACAGCTACAAATGGGGGCAGAGCAACAGACAGGGGTCAGAATGAAAGGACAAGTGAGATGTTATGTGTGGGAGATGGATGCGGCATGAGAGAGGGGGGATTTAGAGAAAGGTAAGAGAAAGGGGATTGTGAGGGGGAGAGTGTCAAATTGATGACCATTTCTTGGCCAAAACAATCTCCACAGTTAATTTAATCGAGTTACTAACCCTCACCACCCACATGGTTAAGTTATAGCAATACAGCAAACATACACAGCTATTACCCTACATACTTTACACAGTACTGCTATACGTCATATTCTACATGAACAATAACTATTATATAATTTTGAAATTGTATACAATTAAACAAAACTCTATCATCAATAAACACCTCCATTCCTTCAATGCATGGAAGACTTTATTTTGATAGTGAAGGATAGAGTTCACATACTATATGAATCTTAAGTGGTTAATTTTAAAGATGAATTACATACCCCATGCATGTTGTTGTCATAGGAGACCAGAACTCTTTCACAGAATCAAGCACCAGACAGGACTCAAAGGTCAAATAAATGGGTGTTTATTTCAGATGGAGCCAACAGACACAGTATAAAGATAACTTACAGAGTTACACTCACTCCATATAGGGAATACAGAGATAAAACTAGCAGTCCAAGGTGCCCGGTGCCACAAAAACGGCTTACCCCCTTCTACTCCAGTGGGAGATTTTGGAATTCAAGGCAGCGCTGGATGCAAGAAACAGGCAGGCAAGTTTAAATTGCCTGCTTCAGAAAGGCACGCAGCCTGGTCTTGGGGTATCTCTGGAACAACCTCAGAGTACACCATTTAATCCATCTACGCACAAGTCCAGGAATGATTTCTGGAACTGAGATCGGCCACCCATTTTTCTAGGTTCCTGTTTCAATAGAAAATCATGGAGAAAGGGTGGCAAAAATCTCAACATGGATGCTACATGGGCCAATTGCAGAGCTAGCTCCCTAGGCTAATCAGGGCTGTGGGAAATTCATACTAACTTACCACTGAGACCTGAGTCAGTTCGGTCTTAAAACCTCAGGGTGCAGTTTTATCTGGATACCGCCTATGGAGATGGAAGACTCAAAGTCTGAGTTGAACAATGGCCCTGCCATCAGAGTCACAGTTCCCGAGTGTAATGCCAAGCTCACCACAAACAAGGCAGAACTACAGTACTGAGGTGGGAATGGTTATAACGCGACCCACAGCCACGGGGCATGTCTGGAGTGCGGATGTTCGGCAGCCAGGTCAGGATTGGAGAGAGTAGGATTGTTAGGTACTTGCCGAGGTCAGATGTAGGAGCCAGTAGAATGTTCAGTGTCCGTTTAGCCATTGTCAGGGGTTGGAGCCAGTAGGAGCGTAGAGGTCCATTTGCTGTGGTCAGGATTGGAGAGATGCGGAAGGTCAGTGGTAAGCCGGGTCGATATGCCAGAAGTGTGGAGTCCTAGGAGATAGCCAGGACAGTGAACAGGAGATCAATCTGAAAGCAAGGCAGCAGGGAATCTGACAAGGCAGGACAAGGAAACAGGAAATGGGAGAACAGCGCTTACTGGAACTATGCTCAGCCAAAGTGCAAGTGGCATAGTTGAGCATATATGGGAGACCATGACCAATGAGAGTGGGGGGCGGAGTGGAGGCACTGCCCCTGCGGAGGCACGGATAGGCGGAGAGACACAGGAGACAGGTGGGCATAATAAAAAAGTTGACACGCATCTTGGGAGCGGTGCACATGCGCCACGTGTGCACGCCGCGTGACGTTGATGCACCTTGCAAGTGGGTGGCGGAGCCAGACTCTTCAACGTCAGAAAAGCTCCTGTGGGAGCACGCGCTGTAAGGACAGCGGAGTTGCGTAAGACATAAGGTAAGGAGGGAGTGCACCGTGGGGGACGCGCTCCACGATTCCTTACAGTATCCCCGCTTTGAGAAGCAGCCTCTGGATGACTCCAATATGGCTTAAAAGGATACTTTGCGTGAAACCGCTTAATGAAATTGGGAGCATATTTGGTGATGAGTAATCCAAGATCTTTCTTCTGGACCAAATCCCTTCCAATGTACCAAATACTGTACCATTCCTCTTGAAATTCTTGAATCAATAATAGATTGTACCTTATATTCTTCTTGTCCTTGTACGATAACAGGAGCAGGAGTAGAAGAGGTATCAGGAAAAATTGAACTTTGGAACAAAGGTTTTAACAGAGAGATATGGAAGACGGATGGTACCCTCATAGAAGAGGGAAGTTGAAGGCGATATGCAACTGGATTAATCTTCACCAGGATGATGTACGGACCCAGAAACCTTGGAGCCAATTTGAGAGTAGGTGTTTTGAGCCTTATGTTCCTCAAGAAAAGCCACACACTGTCTCCTGGTTTGAACTCCGGTACCTTGCGCTGATGACGATCAGCCTGAGTTTTTTTGCCTGCGAGTGGCCTCTCCAAGGGTCCTTTGTATTATCCTCCAGGATCCTTGTAGAGAATTGATTCTGTTGTCGGTCGCTGTGACCCCGGAAGAAGAGGAAGAGATGGGAATGCATGCAGGATGTAATCCGTAATTAACAAAAAATGGAGATTCACAAGTTGACTCATTCCTGAGGGAGTTGTTTGCGAATTCAGCCCAGGGAAGAAGATCCACCCAGTCATCTTGGGCATCGTAAATAAAGCATCTCAATTATTGCTCCAGAGTTTGATTTGTCCTCTCGGTCTGACCGTAGGTCTGAGGGTGGTATCCAGATAAAAAATCTAGAGAGATGCCTATCCTCTGGGAAAAAGATCACCAAAATTTGGAAAAAAATTGTGAGCCTTGATCAGAGACTATGTTTGAGGGCACTCCATGAATGCGAAAGATTTCCTTGGTGAAAATGTTGGCCAGAGTGGCCGAGTTGGGAAAAGAAGCAGGTGACCTGGGGGTTCCCGGTAGAGAAGCATCGTGGATGGGTGCAGGAGCAGGTGACCTGGGGGGTCACAGCAGAGAATCGTAATGGATGGGTGCTGGAACAGGTGACTTGGGGGTTCCCAGGAGAGCAGCATAGTGGATGGGTGCTGGTGGATTCCAAATCTGTTGCTTTCTTTGTACACCAGCAAATTTCTTCTTGACATAATAAGGCCCAGGCTTCTTAGCCTTTGGAGTCGTCTGAATGTTTTCTTTATTCTCCTTTGCCTTTTGCTTTGGCTTTGACTTGGAAAAGGCTTCCGCCTTTCGTTTTTTCGTGGTCGGCATGGCAGAAGCAAGCAGATTCCTCCATCTGTAGAATCAGGGTTGATCCATGGAAGCAGATGGCATAATGCACAATGCAGTATCTGGACATGGGCAAGTTCAGATACAGATCAGCGTGTGGTAGGCTATGCAATTTGTGTCATCTTTTATACACTGTGTCCCTATTTAAAAAAAAATTTTGCGGGCATGGACATGAGGTACAGGTGTTAAAAGTGGTCATAATGTGTACTAAACCTGTCGAGTGAGGTTAAGACACATTAAAGTATAAATACACCATCCATTTTGTTGATTCACTGCACATTGAATACACATCAACTACGCATTTTTGTGCTTGTATTTCTTTCTAAACGCAGCGATGCCGATTAAAAAGATTTCAAAGGATCTCAGCATGAAAATACAGAATATGTACAAGAGAGGACAACAAATTTCATAGAAACAACGCTGGTTAAATACTTTAGGCCTCGTTGTACCAGCAACCACTGTGAGCTATCATGCCCATGGTAAGGCCAAAAGTGTCAAGTGGACACCAACAGTAACAACCGAGTAAGTATTTACAGTATGTTTTCTTTACTGTACAGTACAGATTAAATGCATGTTTTTAATATTTGATCAAGATTTACATTCTTATAATCAATTAATTTAAAGACACCCATGGCACCCATTATATTTCAAAGTGAGTTGCACCTCTTTCCTTAATTATCACTCACTTCATTATTACTCATTATGACTCACTCACTCATCACCCCAATGCAGTATACAGTATACTGTATACTGTATACAGTATGACACACACACATACAGTATACATAATATTATATTATAATGTTACAGTATATTTATATAGTGGCAAAAGTGTATACCTGTACTGGTACATACAGTATACTGTATCCCCCATACACTATACTGTATATAACAACCTAGATCATAGGGTAATGATCACAGTAATCCCTGAACACAAAACGAAGGGTTTAATAAAACCCCTCCCAAGTACAGTGATGACTGTCCAGCTAGGAATGAATAATAATATTATCCTGAAAATAAAACATGGCATACAGTACAAAAACACAAATGATTCACCCACCAAGGAGAGGCAAAGTTAACACATGACAAAAGTGTAAAACATACTGATCATAATATGTCTAAGCCATAGGCCTGACCATAAATGATGGAGTATCACAGATTAATATACTGTAGCTGCCAGTAATCCAGTATGTACTTGTGGCCTACTGTAACTAATTGTTGTTTTTCCTTTACACTGTAGGGCGACAACGCTTCTGGTTGACCAAATAAGTGAAGAGAATGATGAGAGGTGTGCCACAAGGGAAAAGTATGCTCTAGAGCAAAATCACAATGTAACCGCATCTCAGAACAGCATCAAAGTGATGAGAAACAGATTGGGATGGAAATATGGACATGTAAGGTTAGTACTGGAAGGACAGTAGGTAAAAGTGTGATTTAAGTAACTGTACAGTACCTCTAAAATATTCCTTGTCATTACAGAGCGTATCCTATGATAAGGGACGCCAACAAGATCAAAAGAGTACATCAGGCATGGGCATTGATCGAAAGTGGTGAGATTTTCAGGATTGCATCTTTACTGATGAGTCAACTATATCTCTTGAGTGATTTGTCACTTTTGCATTCAACAAAAAAGGACGAATATCTATGAAGCCGCGTCCAAAACACCCAGTAAAGCTGAATGTGTGGGGTGCCATCTCTAGACGTGGACCAGGATGCATCATCATCTTTGATGGTAAAATAATGCACAAAGTCACATGCTATTGCCTTATGCACTGCGTACAAGTGTGCAGTATTTGGAGCACTTTTCTTTTCTTGTTACAGGAATCATGAATAAAGCATTTTTTTCAAGAGGAAATAGTGCCCGAGATTGTTGAATACATTACACATGAATTCCCAGAACCAGTTCTACCAGGACAATGAGCCGAAACACACCGCGTCTACTGCGCATATGCTTGACAGCGGTATCAGCTGGGTTAAGACGCCAGCGGAGTAAGTACGGTAACCGTTTCTCATTTTTTACACTTTTACTGTGTATCTCTTTAAATAATTCTCCTTTTTCCCCCCCTCCAATTCCAGATCACCAGATTTCAATCCTATCGAAATGGTATGGCATCAGTTCAAGGATCATATCAGAAAAGTGGTGAAACCGTCAAAAAAGGATGAATTGAAGGATGGCATAATGAGTTTTTGGAACAACATACTCACCGTAGAAAGATGTAATAAATATATAGATCATATTGCGACCGTGTTGCCCATTGTGATACAGCGTAATGGGCAGGCATCAGGAAAGTAGTAAGGTACAGTACAGTGCTGTAGTATGGTAAGTACAGGTACACCAAGTATGATACAGGTAAGTATGTCATAGATTGTTTTGTATGTCTTTTCTTTTCATTGCTGCTACACTAAAAATCTTGTAATAAAGTAGTTATACAGTAGTAATAAATAGTATAGAGTTCCAGTATACATTATACTGTACAGTATACTATACAGTAGTTACAGTTACTGTTTACTGTACAGCATACAGTATAGTTTGACAGTAGTAACTGCATAGTCCAATATGCAGTAGTGATACTGTGAGCAATGCCATTAAATGCACTAAACTGCACTAATTTTTTCATTTCTTTTCAGACACAGCTGCACTAAAAAAAGGAAGGGTGGGGGTGGGGGGGTATCATGTGTAAAATTTGTGAATTGTGTGTATAGTGTAGCAACAGTCATAATTTACATAACCCCCCCCCCTCTCTCAATGAACTACAGAATGCAATGCGGCCATGATGAAGAAGATAAAGACTGTAAATTTGTATTTTTCATTCTTCCATGGTTATCCAGATAAAATAAAAAAAATTGTTCTTTATTTTCACGAGAATCATTCAAAGATCCCCACCCACAAAGAAAAAGAAATAATGGCAAAAATTGTTAACTTATCAAAAACATTATTTAGATAATGGTTTATTTAAATCAGTCCTTAAAAAAGGTTTTTTTGTTTTTTTTTAACTTGAAATTCACTTTGAATGTGTGGGGGATTCTCCATGAAGGGCTTATCACAGGTGAATTGCTTTGGGGAAAGGTTGGCTCTGTGTGTGAAGTGGTTTGGGTTGGGCTATGTGCTGCAGTCCCAGTGTGTGCGGGATTAGTGGTTCAGAGAAATCTTATGGCCAGTGGTTAAACTCATCCCATGCCAAAAAAGAAAGAAAAAAGGAATGACAGTTATCGCACGTGTGCATGCGTGTGTGTGGACGGGGAAGACAACATAGCTCAACAAAGTCTCAAATGTTTTTCATGAATGGCTCTGTCTGGGTGGGGGAGGTGTGGATAAGCATTTCTTTTCATGTTGGTTTGTTTGTAAGGCTTTGTGTGTGAAGTGGTGGGGGGTTGAAGGTGCTAGCTACCACCGGCCCTTAAACTTGAAATTCTCTTGGTATGTGCGTGGAGGAGACATTCGAGAAAAATTATCACACGTGCGCATGTGTTACTATGAACAAAGCCTCAAAGAGGCCACCGGCCTCAAGAAGACTCAGTGACACAATTACTGTAAACAAAGCCTCAAAGATTAAACTAAGCCACAAAGGCACCAATTACAAATGAATGGTTTGGGAGAGAATTAGAAATACTTTAGCCTTGTGTGTGTGTGTGGGGGGGGGAGGCGGAGAGGGCTGTATGCTGAATTATTAGTTGAAATAAATATTTTCAACAGGTTATCATAATGTTTTGAACCCCACGCCCCAAAATAAAAATCACAGTATACCACTACTAGTGCTGAATTAAAAAGCTACAGTAGTGATTGATTCTCAGAATATCCAAAATTGTTAAGCAAGCCCATGTCGAGAAACGAAAAAAAGGATTTTTTTCAGACTTGAAATTTAAATTGAATGAGAAGACATACACACATACGTATTAAATCAAAACAGTATTAAAACAATACATATATAATACTGTACATATACTTTAGAATAAATGCATACTTTATAGAATAAAACATTATAACTTTTTATTTTGGGGGTTTCTTATAAGAGTCACAGTATGCCACCCACCTCATACAGTACGTACATGACTAGTGTAGAATTAAAAAGCTACAGAAGTGATTGAGTCTCAGAATAGCCAAAATTGTTATGCAAGCCCATGTCGAGAAACGAAAAAAAGTTTGTTTTTTTCAGACTTGAAATTCAAATTGAATGCAAAGTCATACACGCATGCGCCTCAATGTGATAACACGCATATGCGTTTCAACAAGGTTCCAATGAGACATACACGCATGTGCATAAAATAAAAACAGTATGAAAAAAAGAGCAAGCCTAGCAAATGTATTGATTAATAAATAATACATATAGAAATGTGATGGCACGCATACAGTATACGTTTCAACAAGGTTCCAATCCGCATGAGCGGAAAAAATATTTTATATTCGAAAGAAGACGCAACGTTATATTTTTGTAATACTGTACTTCTTTTCCATTTAGTATCCTGTATAAAGTACAGTATGTGTCCTCATATTTTTTTATGTGTATGGCTAAGGAGCCTCAGACTACAGTACACAGTATTAACTCGTAACGTTAATCTCTGCTTCAAATATAAATATTCACATTACAATTACTGTACAGTACACACACACACACAGACTTGCAGATCTGTACGGCTGTACTGTGTAGGTTGAATTGCTATTAGACTTTTAAGACAACAGCTCGCGATCACCCACTTGAGTTTATAGACGGTATTGCAGACAACGCTAAAATGCAATTTTCAGCGCCTGATAGATGGATTCTGCGCACTATAGAAAACTAATAGAAACCCAAGTCAATTGCTATACGGTTGAAAAACATAGCGTGTCATGAACCGGTATTCAGAGCGGTTCGGCGTGCGAGGCTTTAGAATAAAGGCTGGAACAGCTGTACCACAAAGGTTAGATGTTCTTTAGCTCTAATATCAGGCTGAAATCAACTTTGTTCAACTCAGGAGACCCCCTGCTCCAGCATACTAGTATCAAACACCCTCCCCCCTGCCCAATAGAAAATCAGTACCTTATCAGATAGCTGCTAAGGTAATGAAGCTGCATACATTTTATTTTTATTCATAGTGTGCATGAACAGGGGGTCTCTTGAGCTGAACAAAGTTGATTTCAGCATCGGGGACCCCTACTTCCTGAGATACAGACCCCGTTATGAGGAGCCAGTATCTCCATCAATGTGAAAATCCCTCGATCACGTGACCCACAGGATTTTTACATGGCGGGGATACCGCCACCCCTTAACGGTGCCTGTATCTCGGGAAGTAGGGTGTCCCTGGACCTAAAATCAATGCGGTTTAGCTCCAGAGTCCCCCGGCTACATTACTGTAATTTTTAATATTATATAAAAAAAAACACAATCGCCATTGAGAGGCGCTCAGTTAGACTGTTTCAGCCTATCTCTTACTGTGCGTCTCTTACAGACAGGCAAACCCTGGTAGGATTAACAAAGCAGGGACCCCTGCTGGTTTAATCCAATGGGCCATTTGTCTTCCACGGCAAGTTTTGAAAGAATGTCGGGCAAATCTCGAAATCCATTTAGAGAAATGTTCGAATAACGGCCGCTGCATCTGTAGAGAGGAATATGGACAAGCTGATAATACATATTTTATCCTCGACCAAACCAGTAATAGCTAGGCACTGGAAGCAAAATGACCCTCGACAATAACACCCGTCAAAAAGAAGATAAATTACATAATGACAATGTAGAAACTTACCAGTTTAATTTAGGACAAGTACAGCTGCAGCTGCCGGTTTTAGACCACTTGCCATTGAAAATCTGTGGCTATCTTGCAGCCAGACTAATGGCATCCGATTAACACAGCGGGGGTCCCTGCATTTGAATGGAACTCACGCTGTGTGAATCCTTCTGGGCTGGGAGTCCCCTTTAAACGCAGGGACCCCTGCTGTGTTAATCCAATGGAATGAAGGTAGTGCACACACTCAAAGAAAAAGGGTGAAAGTGGGGTACTTAACCGCCGGTGCGCATATTCTTGGGAGCTCCTGATGTCCCAAATAGATCCAGTGAAGAAGAAGAATCAGGCACACGGTCTTAATCATCAAATGAAAAGGGGTTTAATGTACCTAGGAATCCAACGTTTCGGCAGTAATACTCCCTTTCTCAAGGTGTAGGCTACCAAATACAAGTGAACAGCAAATATATATACACACCAATACATGCCCCCTCTGATACTCACCCCTCCCTGCTCAGCTCCACGACGCCAATGCCCATGTGGTGACATCAGCGCGCCTGCGTGGCGCTCCGTGATGACGTCAGACGTCGTCATGCATATCCCTGGTAGCACAGCACAGAGCTGCCTAAGGAAAAGAACACTGCCACACCACACACCAGTTGACAGGCCCCTATGGTGACATCAGCACCTCAGCCCGATGCCCCCTGATGACGTCAGATGTCAGGGGGGGGTTGGTTGGAGTTGGAAAGAGGGGCAGGTCCTACCAGTGCAGTACTCACGTGCTGTGCTGTAGATGAAATTCGCCGCCATGGGAATACATTCTGAGCAGGGAGGACTGAGCTCACAATGCTTTAACCCTGTGAGTACTTGAAATAACACATAAGTAGGAAATCAAGCATATGTGACATGTAAAAATACACCATACACTTTTGAGCAAAGAAACCATATACCTAAGTAATAAAAACAATGGACCATGAGCTGCATGATGCTGTATTCCATAATACTATACAGTTCCAAGTATAATAAATATGCTTATATCACATACAGTAGATGAGCAGTACACCAAAATATATTTTTTGCATATATAAGTGGAGGTGGGTGGGGGTGGGGGAATGGGGGAAAGGAGGGGAGGGGGAAAAAGGATGCGCAGCGATCTCCAACATCAGGATAGAAGCGCAGTCCATGATAGGTACCAGATCAAAGGTGCCTGTAAATAAAGAAAAAATTATCTTCTGTTAAGAAAACATCTCAAATTCTGTTGGTCATTGAGTCCTGTTCCATTACTGGTGTTCTATGCATGAATCCAGAATGCTTCTCGTCTAAGCAAAAATGTCTCCCTGTCGGGAGTGCTTTTTCTGGGCGCCACTGACTCAATACCCATAACGCGCAGGGATGAGACATTATAATTGTGCTCCACACAGTGTTGTACTAGCACAGACGGGTCAGTACCTTTTCTAATAACACTTTTATTCTCTATAAATCTGGTTTTAAGCATTCTGATAGTTTTTCCCACATAGAGTAGGTCACATGAGCATTGTGACAGGGTGAATGAACGTCACCAGCCATATACCTGGCAAACCTATGTTTAGGCTTGCAGTGCAACAGTGACGAGGTTAAGTTTCAGTTGAGAAGGGTTGCTTAATAAGTCTGACCCTAGCTGCATAATCAAGGTGTTTTAAAACCCTCAGGCTGTACACAGATGCCAGCTAGAAGGTCAGGAGACAGGACTGAAATACAGTACTGAAGAGATTACTGCTATAAGGTCTGTTTTTCAAAGTACATGTGTGATGGATTGTTTGTGTCATGCATGCAGAAGAGAAGCTATTTTGTTTTTGTCTGCTGAAGAGAAGCTATTTTGTTTTGTGTGCTGTATGTTTTTAAGGCTCAATAAAGAAGCCTTATCAAGAGAACCTGTGTGTGTGGTTGCATGTACCCTGCAATATATGGTATCAGAAGTGCTGGGATTTTGAGAGGCCCCTGCAGTTGAAGGGCCACACACACACACAAAAATGAGAAAAATGGAAGAATTTTTAAAAGAGTTTCTGTGCGAGCAGACCAGACAGCAGGGACTGTTAATGCAGGAGCAGACCAAACAGCAGGGACAGTTAAAGTAAGAGCAGGCCCAACTACTATTGCAGCAGCAAACCCAGCTCCTAACCCAGCAGCAGGCAAGACAGGATGAGCGGATCGCGAAGCTGCTGACCCAATTCCAGGGGTCTGCCAGTCCAGAACTTGCGAACAAACCCCCGGTCCTCCTGAGGAAAGTGGCTCCGAATGAGGATCCAGAGGCTTTTCTACTGACATTTGAAAGGGTTGCCGAAGCTCAGGGCTGGGCTGCAGATCGCTGGGCAACTGCTTTAGCCCCGCTCCTCATAGGAGTAGCCCAGGCCTCATATCAGGGCCTCCCAGCAGATCAGGCAATGCACTACCAACAAGTAAAAGCCGCCATACTGGATTGCTTATGTCTGACCCCAGAGACCTACCGGCAGCAGTTCCGGAACCTGAAGTACACCGCTAAGATGAGACCCCGGGTCCTCGCTCAGCGGTTATTGGACTTGTGTACTCACTGGATACAACCCGAGGAGCGCACTAAGGAGGCAATTCTTGAGCAAGTGTTTTGGAATAATTCCTACAGATAATACCCCCTTCCGCACGCTCGTGGGTAAAATGCCATGCTGCTGAAACCCTAGCTTTGGCGGTCCGACTCGTTGAGAAATTCCTTGGGGCCGAGGATCAGGCGAGTGCCCTGGACCCGACGGATCGAACTTCACCAGCACTTGCGGAGACCCAAAAAGGGAGATTGGAACAATGGGGAAACTACGGCCCCTCCATGTGCAACCGCCAAGTGCCACGAAAGGAGCAGTGCTTCCAACAAGGAAGAAGTCAAAACGCCGGGCACCGCCAAGACCCTCATCCTCTTCTTGATGTCGGCTTGTCGCCAAATGAGAGGAACTTCGAAGGACGTCGTCCACAGGACCCACCAGATGCCTGGTCTCCAGTATCTGGTCCAGCGGAGCACTATCCATGGCACCCTCCTGCGAGGGAACCCTCTCCATGTTCCTTCAGCAGGACTGTCGCCTCCGCCTTCACTGGAGAAAATTACAAACCCTGGCTACTTCCAGCCCAGGTTGGAGGACAAAATGCCCAGGCCCTTGTAGATTCGGGCTCTGGGAATACTTTGGTCTTCCAGGAACTGTTACCGCCTAACGTGTGTTCTTTTGACTCTCCATGGAGTATAGAATGTATACACGGTGATGTAAAACGGTATCCGACGGCCAAAATCCGGCTACAGGTAAAACGTAACTAGGCCTACATCGAAGAAGGAGTCGCTCCATGGATCTCTGCCCCGTTGTGCTCGGCCGGGACTGGCTTTTCTTTTCGGACCTACTGTTGCGGCAGCTTTTATTCTTACAAATCACCAGCTTTTACCTGGCTTGTTCCTGGAATGCCACGCTGTTCACCTGGAGCATGCCGCTCTCCTTTTGCATTCCCAGCCAGGGGTCATGCCCGGCTGACACGCGGTTGATGGGTTTATTGAAAATGGTTCAGATTTAAAAAGGCTGCAATGCTTCGCGAGTCAGCCAGATGGCAGAAATTCATGAATTGTAATGCGCAAAATCAGTAATGTGTCGGCTTGCAGGTGTTTCGTTTAAAAAAAATACTGTACCACAATGTGCTATTGTAACTTGGCCTTGGCCTTGAGACTGAAGGAAGAGTTGCCAAAATGTATCAATTTAGGCTTTTCATATTAAAGAAAGACAAAGACCAGTTTCAGTTTGTATTACACTATTCTGCAGAGACCCACCATGAGTGTTCAAGTGCAGCCCGTTTTCCAAAAACCTGACAGAAGTTACGCATATTTGATATGGGCCGCGATTAATGCAACAGATGATAAGATGGCAACAGTTGCTCAAATTTATCAGTATTTTATCGAAAACTATGACTTTTACAAATTTTCACCAACTCCTCATACGTGGAAGCGTGCAGTAAGGAAAAGGTTATGTAGCGACCCCTGTTTTCACCGTATTGAGCCCCAATTTGTTGGAGGGTATTGGTGTGTGTCACCGGATTTTTCCCGTATCTATGATCATGGAGGCGGCAAAAGGCGAAGGGTCATGTTAAAACCAACTAAGAAGCGACAGTCGCTGCCAAGCAATGCACCAGCACCAGCACCGGCTTCCAATGACGGTCCCACTGTCAGTGACAACCCTGAGCCTTAGCCTAGTCGGATATGGCGTACAGTTTTGATGAAGCTTGCATGTACCTAAGCGATTTCCAGCCTCACCAGCTGACAACAGGTGGACTAGTCCCACTGCAAACTGTCGACGTGGATGATGAAGAAAGCTGGACTGGCAGTGGACCGGCGCCGGTGCTAGCTGAATGGGAAATTCAATGGTGAGTTGCCGTATTATTTTGGTGGGGCTGGCTGGGTACTTCTTTAGGGGGCTGACCATTACTGCACATTAAAACTTTTCTTTTTGTTTTTCATCAGAAAAGAAAAGGCTAATGGGGGATTTCGATGGATAATATTGTACTGTATGCTGATGTTTTCCGGCCGTACAGTATACTGTGTAATAAACCCGAATAAATAAAACTACTGCACCGACACACTTTATTCGAGCAAATACCCAGTATGTACCTGGCAGATACCTGGAATGCGCCGCTCCTCACCTCTGACAAGCCCCGTTGCGTTTGCCTTCCCAGCCTGGGTTCATGCCTGGCTGACGGGCGGCTGATCTGTTAAATGATAATGATTAGGATTTAATAGGCTGCAATGCTTCGCGTGTCTACCAGATGGCATAAATTCATGAATTGTAATGCAGTATATATATATATATACTGTGCAGTATTGCAGCCAGCGGGAATAAAATGCTTCAATCCCTGCTTGGAAAATACCTCAATGCACTCGGGCAGAAAACAGTCACAAACCTCAATACACCCGGGTATACCCGAATTCGTGGGACTAGCCGAGCTCGAATAAAGTGTGTCGCCAGTGTATGCATTTATTCTACATGTTCAGTATCGTGTCATTATGTGTCTTCTACAGTATACTGTACAGTGGTATACAGTGCCTAACATCTATGGGCAAAAAGAATTTTATTTCTAGGTGCCCTAGAACATACTGTATTTCCTCGATTCTAAGACGCACTTTTTTTCCCCTTTTCACGTGTCTGAAATAGGGACTGCGTCCTAGAATCGATGTACTCAAAAAAACACACACAAAAAACAGCCAGGGGGCTCTGCAGAAGCCACAGCAGCTTTCAGCATTTGCCCTGCGTTTCTGCCCCCCCCGCCCCCCCACACAGAGGAGCAGTGTGTCCCGTTGCATGCCCCGCGACTGTGCCACCAAACCCCCCCCTCCCTCCAAGTGCCGGTCCCCAAAGGAGCAGTGTATGATCGGCTGCATTTCCAGCGCTCCCCCCTAGCTTGCTCCAAGTGCCTGTCCCCAAAGGAGCAGTGTATGTTCGGCTGCATGCCCCGCGCTCCCCCCCTTGCTGGAATTACCACCCCCACACAGGAGAGATTGATTCAGCAGTGTGTGGCTGCATGCCCCAAAAGCCCTCTGTCTGCCTCTGCTACTCACAAGCCCCCCCCCCCCTGCTCCAAGTGCTGGTCCCCAAAGGAGCAATGTATGTTCGGCTGCATGCACCACAATCCGCCCTCCTCCCCCGCTCTGCTCGTTGGTAGTTCAGCCCCCACACAGGAGAGATTCATTCAGCAGTGTGTGGCTGCTGCATGCCCCACGTTCCCTCTGTCTGCCTCTGCTACTCACAGCTGTGCTGCCGGCACCACAAGCCACCCCCACCCCATGTCTGTCTCTGTCTCTGTCTCTGTCTCTCTGTGTTTTTCTCTTTCAGTGTATGTGTGTGTCTCTCTGTGTGTGTATGTGTCTCTCTGTGTGTGTGTGTATGTATCTGTCTCTGTGTGTGTGTGTGTGTGTGTGTGTGTGTGTGTGTGTGTGTGTGTGTGTGTGTGTGTGTGTGTGTGTGTGTGTGTGTGTGTGTGTGTGTGTGTGTGTGTGTGTGTGTGTGTGTGTGTGTGTGTGTGTGTGTGTGTGTGTGACCTTTCATTCTCTCCCCTTCCCTCCAATCTCTCTCCCACTTCTCTCCTTTCTCTCCCCTCCCCATCTCTCCCCCATTCCCCCACTCCCCTCTCTCCCTCCCTCCCCCTTCTCTCTCTCCTCTCTCCCCCCTCTCCTCTTTTCCCACCTCTCTCTCCTCTCTCTCCTCTTTCCCCTCTTTTCCCTCTCTCTCTTTCCTTTCTGCCCCCCTCCTCTCTCTCCTCTCTCCCCCCCCCTCTCTCCTCTCTCCCCCCCTCTCTCTCCTCTCTCCCCCCTCTCTCCTCTCTCCCCCCCATCTCTCTCATCTCTCCCTCCTCTCTCTCTCATCTCCCCCTCTCTCTCCTCTCCCCCCCTCTCTCTCCTCTCCCCCCTCTCTCTCCTCTCCCCCCTCTCTCTCTCTTCTCCCCCCTCTCTCCTCTCCCCCCTCTCTCTCTCCTCTCCCCCTCTCTCTCTCTCCTCTCCCCCTCTCTCTCCCTTCTCTCCCCCCTCTCTCTTTCCCCCTCTCCCTCTCTCCCCCCCTCTCTCTCTCTCTTCCCCCCCCTCTCTCTCTCTTCCCCCCCTCTCTCTCTCTTCCCCCCCTCTCTCTCTCTTCCCCCCTCTCTCTCTCTCTTCCCCCTTCTGTCTCTCTTTCTCTCTTCCCCCCCTGTCCCTCTCTCTTCACCCCCCCTCTCTCTCTTCACCCCCCCTCTCTCTCGCTTCCCCCCTCTCTCTCTCCCCCCCTCTCTCTCTTCCCCCGTCCTCTCTCTCTTCCCCCCTCTCTCTCTCTTCCCACTCTCTCTCTCTTCCCCCCAACTCTCCCTCCCACCCCCCTCTCTCTCTCTCTCTCTCTTCCCCCCTCGCTCGCTCTCTTCCCCCCTCTGTCTCTCTTTCTCTCTTCCCACTCTGTCCCTCTCTCTCCCCCCCTGTCTCTCTTCACCCCCCCTCTCTCTCGCTTCCCCCTCTCTCTCTCCCCCCCCTCTCTCTCTCTTCCCCCTCTCTCTTTTCCCCCTCTCTCTCTTCCCCCCTCTCTCTCTCTTCCCACTCTCTCTCTCTTCCCCCCAACTCTCCCTCCCACCCCCCTCTCTCTCTCTCTCTTCCCCCCCTCTCTCTCTTTCCTCTCTCTTCCCTCCAACTCTCCATCTCTCTCTCTTCCCGCTCTCTCTCTCTTCCCCCCTCTCTCTCTCTCCCCCTCCCCTCTCTCTCTTCCCCCCCTATCTCTTCCCTCTCTCTCTCTCTTCCCCCTCTCTCTCTCTCTTCTCCCTCTTCCCTCTCTCTTCCCCCCAATTCTCCCTCTCTCTCTCTTCCCCCCTATATCTCTCTTCCCCCCCACTCTCTCTCTCTTCCCTCTCTCTTCCCTCTCTCTCCCCCCTCTCTCTATCTCTTCCCCTCCCCCCTCTCTCTTCCCCCCTCTCTCTCTCTTCCCCCCTATTTCTCTCTCTTCCCCCCTCTCTTTCTCTCTTCCCACTCTGTTCCCTCTCTCTCTCTTCCCCCAACTCTCCCTCTCTCTCTCTTCCCCCCCCCTCTCTCCCTCTCTCTCTCTCTCCCGAAAAAAATTCTGCACATTTAATATAGTGGGGTCTTTTTCCTCAATTTTTTTTATTAAATCAAGTGTGCGTCTTAGAATCGATGGCGTCTTAGAATCGAGGAAATAGGGTAAGTTCCCACGCCAATTGCCCGTGAACTTGACCGCGGCCCTAAGTAGTTCCCACGCCAATTGCGCGAATATAATGTAAAATAACCCATTCTGTGGGTCTGAGCGGGATGAAATTTCCCTGGTCCTCATGCAGGAGGACCCTTGCCATAGTGGCAAAATATCAGCCTTGCACGACCCCCGGAACCGGAGGTACCAAAAGACAGTTTAAAAGCACATTACCAAAGTGGCTTTTTTCTGCCATGCAAGTAAATGGCAGAAACCTGAAATTTAACATCACTCTGACTCCGTTCTGTTGCCACGAGAGGGTCGCAATTTGCCATGCAATCCTGCCGCAAATTCGACTACATGGTGGCCGAATCTGAGCCCTATAGGTCGAACAGAACCGGAGTTGTGCGTTCCAGGTTTCTGCTCATTCTGACTTAGCCGGTTCAAAGCTTTCTCCGCCATTACGCTCAATGGTAGGACCCTCCTCGCCGGCGTGACCCTTTCTCGTCGCCATTACTGCTCGGACCCTGTTGGGGTCAAGTGAGGGGGTTCCTAACATCTAGGGGCAAAATGAATTTTATTTCTAGGTGCCCTAGAACAGAAGTTCCCACGCCAATTGACCTAGTTCCCACGCCAATTGCCGTAGTTCCTATGCCAATTGTGCGAAAAGGCAGTTAAAAAACAGTGCAGCAAGCCTCTACATTTGTTACACTGTCAAAGGAGCAAATGGAAACAATGTGAGGCAATTCAACATGTTCTTTTATTGGTGGAGCCAGTACAAAAACATTTATTTACAAATACTGTACAATGTTGTAACATTTAAAGTGCACAGCAATTCTAACCATCAACACACAATAATACATTCTGCAGTCTTTATTAAATTCTTCTGCCACAAAACATTTTTGGTGCATGGGGCACAGGGAGTTAAAGTGACTTGCTTTTTATGTACTGCATTTGGGGGTTGTCTTTGGGGGTTTATTCATCAAATTTTATGATGAACTGCCTTTTGAAATTACAGTGCTGTTAACTATTTCAGCCACACACCTCCAGAGTTTTTAATCCCTCCCTAGCCAAGCGTCAATCGGGCTGAGTCACCCTATCCTACCAACTCCCTCTGTCCACTGGGTCGTTAACCTTCTGCATATTGCCATTGTGTTCTTAATCCGCCCATAGCCGAGCTACAAACACTCAGTACGCCTGCGTCTAATCATACCATCCCCCTCCCCCAACCCTTAGAGGCCTGTTGTTTGAACGGTAATGCTTTGGAAAATCCCCTCTCGAATTTGAAATGTAAATCTGATGTGCACAGCACTGTGAGAATTGAGAGTACACTGATAATGTATTTCATCAGGGTGTGAAAATATTTGTCAGTCACTATGGTTTACAGTCACATGTTTTAAATACAATACAGTACATTCTTTAATATCTTTCAAATAAAAATATATAAATCCTGTATATACAGTAAGTATAATGTAACATAATCCGTTTTGTGGGTCTGAGCGGGTTGAAATTTTCCTGGTCCTCATGCGGGAGGACCCTTGCCATAGTGGCAAAATATCAGCCTTGCACGACCCCCGGAACCGGAGGTACCAAAAGACAGTTTAAAAGCACATTACCAAAGTGGCTTTTTTTCTGTCATGCAAGTCAATGGCAGAAACCTGAACTTTAACATCAACCTGACTCCGTTCTGTTGCCACGAGAGGGTCGCAATTTGCCATGCAATCCTGCCGCAACTAGGACTACATGGTCACCGAATCTGAGCCCTCTAGGTCGAACAGAACCGGAATTGTGGGTTCCAGGTTTCTGCTCATTCTGACGTAGCTGGTTCAAAGCTTTCTCCGCCATTACGCTCAATGGTAGGACCCTCCTCGCCGGCGTGACCCTTTCTCGCTGCCATTACTGCTCGGACCTTGTTGGGGTCAAGTGAGGGGGTTCCTAACATCTAGGGGCAAAATGAATTTTATTTCTAGGTGTCCTAGAATAGAAGTTCCCTTGCCAATTGACCTAGTTCCCACGCCAATTGCCGTAGTTCCTACGCCAATTGCGCGACCAGGCAGTAAAAAAACAGTGCAGCAAGCCTCTACATTTGTTACGCGTTAGTTACCCTTGGTGCCTTTTTCCGATCTCTGTTTTTTCCTTGTGCATGATAGCTCACGGTGGTTAATGGCACAATGATGCCAGATGTAGCTAATCAGCGTTGGATAGCAGCAATTTGGTGTCCGTTCCTGTACATCTCCTTAATTCGCATGCTGAGATCCTTTGAAATCTTTTTAACAGGCATTGCTGCGAGTAGAAAGAAATACAAACACAAGAATGTATATTCGATGTATAGTCGATGTGTATTCTATGTGCAGTCAATACACAAAATGGATGGTGTATTTATACGTTAATGACTCACATTAGAGTACGCCCACTTTCAACACCTGTACCTGGCCGCCATGCATAAAAGGTCACACACTTTGCATAGCCCACCACTCCATGATCTTTATCTGAACTTGCCCTTGTCCAGATACTGTACTGCATTGTGCCACCTGCTTCCATGGAGCATCCCCGTTTCTATGGACGCAAGAACCGACTCACCTCTGCTGTGCCTGTCATGCTGAAAAAGCGAAAGGCGGTTGCCGTTTCCACACCAAGAGCAAAGCGACAGGCTAAGGCCAATAAAGAAAACCTTCTGCTGATCCCAAAGGTTAAGGGTTTTCTTAGACGTAAGCCTCATTATGTGAAGAAGATATACGGTGATGTAGATATAGAATTGCTGTGCACTTTAAATGTTACAACATTGTACAGTATTTGTAAATAAATGTTTTTGTACTGACTACACCAATAAAAGAACATGTTGAATTGCCTCACATTGTTTCCATTTGCTCCTTTGACAGTGTAACAAATGTAGAGGCTTGCTGCACTGTTTTTTTACTGCCTGGTCGCGCAATTGGCGTAGGAACTACGGCAATTGGCGTGGGAACTAGGTCAATTGGCGTGGGAACTTCTATTCTAGGACACCTAGAAATAAAATTCATTTTGCCCCTAGATGTTAGGAACCCCCTCACTTGACCCCAACAAGGTCCGAGCAGTAATGGCAGCGACAAAGGGTCACGCCGGCGAGGAGGGTCCTACCATTGAGCGTAATGGCGGAGAAAGCTTTGAACCAGCTAAGTCAGAATGAGCAGAAACCTGGAACCCACAATTCCGGTTCTGTTCGACCTAGAGGACTCAGATTCGGTGACCATGTAGTCCTAGTTGCGGCAGGATTGCATGGCAAATTGCGACCCTCTCGTGGCAACAGAACGGAGTCAGGTTGATGTTAAAGTTCAGGTTTCTGCCATTGACTTGCATGGCAGAAAAAAAGCCACTTTGGTAATGTGCTTTTAAACTGTCTTTTGGTACCTCCGGTTCCGGGGGTCGTGCAAGGCTGATATTTTGCCACTATGGCAAGGGTTCTCCCGCATGAGGACCAGGCAAATTTCAACCCGCTCAGACCCACAGAACGGATTATGTTACATTATACTTACTGTATATACAGGATTTATATATTTTTATTTGAAAGATATTAAAGAATGTACTGTATTGTATTTAAAACATGTGACTGTAAACCATAGTGACTGACAAATATTTTCACACCCTGATGAAATACAGTATCAGTGTACTCTCAATTCTCACAGTGCTGTGCACATCAGATTTACATTTCAAATTCGAGAGGGGATTTTCCAAAGCATTACCGTTCAAACAACAGGCCTCTAAGGGTTGGGGGAGGGGGATGGTGTGATTATACGCAGGCGTACTGAGTGTTTGTAGCTCGGCTATGGGCGGATTAAGAACACAATGGCAATATGCAGAAGGTTAACGACCCAGTGGAGAGAGGGGGTTGGTAGGATAGGGTGACTCAGCCGATTAACGCTTGGCTAGGGAGGGATTAAAAACTCTGGAGGTGTGTGGCTGAAATAGTTAACAGCACTGTAATTTCAAAAGGCAGTTCATCATAATAATTTGATGAATAAACCCCCAAAGACAACCCCCAAATACAGTACATAAAAAGCAAGTCACTTTAACTCCCTGTGCCCCATGCACCAAAAATGTTTTGTGGCAGAAGAATTTAATAAAGGCTGCAGAATGTATTATTGTGTGTTGATGGTTAGAATTGCTGTGCACTTTAAATGTTACAACATTGTACAGTATTTGTAAATAAATGTTTTTGTACTGGCTCCACCAATAAAAGAACATGTTGAATTGCCTCACATTGTTTCCATTTGCTCCTTTGACA
This sequence comes from Ascaphus truei, assembly GCF_040206685.1. NCBI lineage: Eukaryota > Metazoa > Chordata > Amphibia > Anura > Ascaphidae > Ascaphus > Ascaphus truei. Next base: position 223,347,145 of record NC_134484.1, read on the forward strand.
GTATAACAAATGTAGAGGCTTGCTGCACTGTTTTTTTACTGCCTGGTCGCGCTATTGGCGTAGGAACTACGGCAATTGGCGTGGGAACTAGGTCAATTGGCGTGGGAACTTCTGTTCTAGGGCACCTAGAAATAAAATTCATTTTGCCCCTCGATGTTAGGAACCCCCTCACTTGACCCCAACAGGGTCCGAGCAGTAATGGCGACGAGAAAGGGTCACTCCGGCGAGGAGGGTCCTACCATTGAGCGTAATGGTGGAGAAAGCTTTGAACCGGCTAAGTCAGAATGAGAAGAAACCTGGAACCCACAACTCCGGTTCTGTTCGACCTAGAGGGCTCAGATTCCGTGACCATGTAGTCCTAGTTGCGGCAGGATTGCATGGCAAATTGTGACCCTCTCGTGGCAACAGAACGGAGTCAGGGTGATGTTAAAATTCAGGTTTCTGCCATTGACTTGCATGGCAGAAAAAAAGCCACTTTGGTAATGTGAAAAAGAAAAAATGTGCACAAGCGCTAAAGACTAAAACACCAGTGTGACAATTGCAAAATATATATATATATATAAAGGCTGAAGGGGGGTAGAATGACCAAAAGGTCATTATGTGTGCACCTTGCACTATACTAATGTGAGAGGAGGGAAGACCTAAATAGTATAACCTGTGTGATAAAGGAACAAAATCTGCAATAAAGTGCATAGGTGGTGCTGGCAGGGAAGAGGTTAATATTGATCAAAAAGATAAAGAAAAGCTCCCTATACGCCGCACAAGAGATCACCTATATCTGTGTTAAAACTTAATATTTATTAATAAACAATTAAAATGTGTTTATTGCAGCAGTAATGTGAACCAAAGTGATTAAAATTATTAAATAAAAACGGAGAGGTTAACTGTGTACCTAATAGAAACTGACAATGTAGGTCAAAACCACTATTGTCATTAGAGTGTCCCACAACTATATAATTATACTAGAGGTGGTAGTGGTTTTGCTACAATATTATGTCGTTAGAAAACTACTCCTAGATGGTAGTGAGGGGTGTAACCTGAATAGATGTGTACGCTCGAATTATTGCCAAGTAGATACAGTAGTAGATCAGGTATACATACACATTTGTGCCAGACCGTCAGGTTCAAAATTTAGTGAGCCTGTGGGTCTGTCATGGTGAGCAATAGCAGTTGTCGCAAGATCACAAAGTATGTGTCTTGTACTATGAACCATGAACCATGCAAAGATAGATGAGTAGTCAGAGTGTTGTGCTTCCTAATGAAGTCTCCGAAACACTCTGAAAGGAATTAGGCAGCAGACCTCTCCGATATAGCCAGCGTACTAGGTGGTAACGCTTAGCTTGCCCTACATATGTTTCACCTGTAGTGGCTTCATCGGGGGCCCCGATACCAAGCTCAAAGTGACTGTGTCACCTGCCCTACGCATTTCGTGGATGTTACTCCACTTCAGGTAGCCCCTGAGGAAGTGGAGTAACATCCACGAAACGCGTAGGGCAGGTGACACAGTCACTTTGAGCTTGGTATTGGACTTTTTGGGACACTTGGTCACATTTGAGCCCCATTGGAGCCGTTAGTTCTTGGCATACAGGACGCTTGTACTGTCCCTTTAAGGGCACGTGCACACTCGCGTACAGGCACGCTGAGACAGCCTGTGTAACCGGAGGAGGAAGTGAGGAGAGCAGCCTCACGTGGAGGAGAGCTGTGAGCCCCACAAGCAGGCTTCCAACACTACCACTGTTCCTGTTAACCCCTGGAGGGAGAGTCAGCACGAAAGTCACGGTGCAGCAGGAATTACATCTCTGCAAAGACATCAGCAGCAGCTGGAAGACTCTTTTTTGCATTGCCTGTATTTGCCTTGCTGCTTGTAAGTAGGGCTCTGATTTTTCACATCTGGATGACCAGCGGTGTTCTCATTTGTCCAAACCATTTTATGGCATAGTTCTTTTTATTGAATAAATTAGTTTTTATAGTCACTAGGAGTCTCTATGTTATATGTGCAGTGTGTGTATTAGTGTAGACCTGTTTTAACCCTACAGTGTTGCACTATGATCTGTGTCTGTTTGTGTTTTTTCCCCTATATGGCCTGTCAAGCAAGTGTGCTGATTCCCTGAGGAGTACAGGATTATCCAATGAACTTTTGGCGCCAGGTTTTTCTTTTTTTTCACTTTCACTTTGGTAATGTGCTTTTAAACTGTCTTTTGGTACCTCCGGTTCCGGGGGTCGTGCAAGGCTGATATTTTGCCACTATGGCAAGGGTCCTCCCGCATGAGGACCAGGTAAATTTCAACCCGCTCAGACCCACAGAACGGATTATGTTACATTATACTTACTGTATATACAGGATTTATATATTTTTATTTGAAAGATATTAAAGAATGTATTGTATTTAAAACATGTGACTGTAAACCATAGTGACTGACAAATATTTTCACACCCTGATGAAATACAGTATCAGTGTACTCTAAATTCTCACAGTGCTGTGCACATCAGATTTACATTTCAAATTCGAGAGGGGATTTTCCAAAGCATTACCATTCAAACAACAGGCCTCTAAGGGTTGGGGGAGGGGGATGGTGTGATTAGACGCAGGCGTACTGAGTGTTTGTATCTCGGCTATGGGCGGATTAAGAACACAATGGCAATATGCAGAAGGTTAACGACCCAGTGTAGAGAGGGGGTTGGTAGGATAGGGTGACTCAGCCCGATTGACGCTTGGCTAGGGAGGGATTAAAAACTCTGGAGGTGTGTGGCTGAAATAGTTAACAGCACTGTAATTTCAAAAGGCAGTTCATCATAATAATTTGATGAATAAACCCCCGAAGACAACCCCCAAATACAGTACATTAAAAGCAAGTCACTTTAACTCCCTGTGCCCCATGCACCAAAAATGTTTTGTGGCAGAAGAATTTAATAAAGACTGCAGAATGTAGTATTGTGTGTTGATGGTTAGAATTGCTGTGCACTTTAAATGTTACAACATTGTACAGTATTTGTAAATAAATGTTTTTGTACTGACTCCACCAATAAAAGAACATGTTGAATTGCCTCACATTGTTTCCATTTGCTCCTTTGACAGTGTAACAAATGTAGAGGCGTGCTGCACTGTTTTTTTTACTGCCTGGTCGTACAATTGGCGTAGGAACTACGGCAATTGGCGTGGGAACTAGGTCAATTGGCGTGGGAACTTCTGTTCTAGGGCACCTAGAAATAAAATTCATTTTGCCCCTAGATGTTAGGAACCCCCTCACTTGACCCCAACAGGGTCCGAGCAGTAATGGCGGCGAGAAAGGGTCACGCCGGCGAGGAGGGTCCTACCATTGAGCGTAATGGCGGAGAAAGCTTTGAACCGGCTAAGTCAGAATGAGCAGAAACCTGGAACCCACAACTCCAGTTCTGTTCGACCTAGAGGGCTCAGATTCGGTGAACATGTAGACTTAGTTGCGGCAGGATTGCATGGCAAATTGCGACCCTCTCGTGGCAACAGTACGGAGTCAGAGTGATGTTAATGTTCAGGTTTCTGCCATCGACTTGCATGGCAGAAAAAAAGCCACTTTGGTAATGTGCTTTTAAACTGTCTTTCGGTACCTCCAGTTCCGGGGATCGTGCAAGGCTGATGTTTTGCCACTATGGCAAGGGTCCTCCCGCATGAGGACCAGGCAAATTTCAACCCGCTCAGACCCACAGAACGGATTATTTTACATAATATTCGCGCAATTGGCGTGGGAACTACTTAGGGCCGTGGTCAAGTTCACGGGCAATTGGCGTGGGAACTTCTGTTCTAGGGCACCTAGAAATAAAATTATTTTTGCCCATAGATGTTAGGCACTGTATACCACTGTACAGTATACTGTAGAAGACACATAATGACACATGTAGAATAAATGCATAGTTTTATTTATTCGGGTTTATTACACAGTATACTGTACGGCCGGAAAACATCAGCATACAGTACAATATTACCCATTGAAATCCCCCCATTAGCCGTTTTCTTTTCTGTGGAAAAACAAAAAGAAAAGTTTTAATGTACAGTAATGGTCAGCCCCCTAAAGAAGTACCCAGCCAGCCCCACCAAAATAATACGGCAACAAGACAGTACTCACCATAGAATTAAAATTCATTTTCCCTCAGATGTTAGGAACCCCTCACTTCACCCCAACAGGGTCCGAGCATGTACTGTACAGTACTGTACTTTAAAATAAATTAAATATGCAATTTTACTATTACTGCGCGCGCGCGCTCGCACAGACTGTGTACTGTAGGTTGAACCGTGAAGGTATTAGACTTCAGAGACAACAGCTCGCAAACGCCCCCATACGTTTTTACACGGCATTGCAGTATTGCAGCCAGCGGGAATAAAATGCTTAAATCACAGCCGCGAAAATAACGCAATACACCCCGGGAGAAAACGACACAAACCGCACATCACCGGGATATTCTGAAATTCGCGGAGCTAGCCAAGTAAGAATAAAGTTGGTCGCCATTGTAATGGCTCCAGTCTCTCACGAGGAGCCTTATTCTATGGCTCGGGAGAACCCTGGCAAACTGTTCCCCTTCTCGGCACACCTTTTTCCCTGTAGACACCGGGTTCCAAAGATTCGGAAGCAAAGACACTCTGACAAACAGGACTGTTTGCAGAAATCTGGGTCTCAAGGTGACCATTCTAGTAGCCAGAAGTCACAAGTGATGGCTGGGGATGGCCAGAGGGAGGGAGATATGGGCCCTGGAGATTTACCAGACCTATACCTCCCTGATTTTCGCCAGAGGCAAAGGGAAGACCAAGTCCTTGCTAGACAGTATGATAAGGTGGTAAAAATTGATGAGCAGATTTTGAATGCACAGGGGGTGATAGTATTCCCCAATTTTGAATTATCAAATGATATCCTGTATAGGGTGAAAAGGCAGACACAAACAGGGGAGGTCACCAGACAGATATTGGTTCCCAAGGCGTTTTTTTTAACCTGTGTTCACTCTAGCCCATACTGTCCCTAGGGGTGGTCACCTTGGCAGGGATAAAACATTGGACCGTATTTCGTCCCGATTCTATTGGCCAGGGATGCATAGTGATATTGCTAAGTTATGTGCGGCATGTCCGGAGTGCCAGCTAACTAGTCCGAAGGGACAAAAACCAGCCTCTTTGTTCCTCTACACTTGGTGTCAGTTCCCTTTGAGAGGATTTGGGGTAGATTTGGTAGGACCTCTAGAACCTTCTGCGAAAGGACACAGGTTTATTCTTGTAATAGTTGAATATGCAACAAGATATCCTGAGGCGTTCCCCCTGAGAACAGCAACGGCGAAGCAAGTAGCCAACAAGTTGTTGGAGCTGTTCTCACGGGTTGAACTTTCCCAGGTTATGTTGATAGACCAAGGTACAAATTTTATGGCTAAACTGATGCAGGATGTCTTAAAAGTACTAGAGGTCAAGTCTTTTCGGACATCGGTCTGCCATCCACAGACTGACGGATTGGTGGAAAGATTTAACCGAACTCTAAAAGGGATGCTGAGGAAATTTGTAGATTCAGAGAAGAGAGCCTGGGATGAACTTCTCCCTTTTCTGCTGTTTGCAGTGTGGGAAGTCCCCCAGGCCTCCATGGGATTCTCTCCATTTGAACTGCTGTATGGCCACCAACCCCGGGGTATCCTAGACCTCCTGAGTCCTTGGAGGAACAGCGGTCCCTTTCTAAGAATACCCTGCAAAATATATTGGACTTTAGGAAGCGCCTGGATGTGGTCGGGCATTTTGCTAGGGAGAATCTTAGATCAGTCCAGGACAGTCAGGAGAGACATTACAATCAAAATACTTATAAGAGAGTGTTTCACCCAGGAGATCAGGTGATGTTGTTGTTACCCAGTTGTGAAAGCAAACTCCTAGCCAAATGGCAGGGCCCATTCGAAGTACTCCGCCGCACGGGTGATGTGGATTACGAGATCACTCAACCAGGGTCCAGGAAGGGTAAACAAATTTACCATGTGAACCTGCTGAAACCCTGGAAGATGCAGCGGTCTCTATTCATCCACCCGGTGGAGGAGGAAACGGACTTTGGTCCTCAGCATACACAATTCCATGTTGTTTTTTCTGATTTGCCAGGACAAACTAATTTAATTTCACATGTGATTGAGACAGCACCTGGAGTAAAAGTACGTTCCCGTCCTTATAGGTTGCCTGAAAGTCGTAGGGCCCTGGTAGAGAAGGAGGTACAAGAAATGTTACACTTAGGAGTGATTGAGGAATCATGCAGTGAAAGGTGCAGTCCACTAGTTATGGTCCCTAAACACAAAGGGGAAGGTAAGATTTTGTGTGGACCTCCGAAAGGTCAATGCAGTATCCAAGTTTGATGCATATCCGATGCCAAGGGTGGACGAGTTAATTGACGCCCTTGGTAACGCAGAATATATATCCACGCTGGACTTAACAAAAGGATACTGGCAAATACCTTTAGAGGAAAAGTCCAAGTGCAAAACAGCCTTTACCACTCCCATAGGTTTATACCAGTTTGTGACAATGTCATTGGGAATGCATGGAGCCCCAGCCACATTTCAGAGACTCATGGATAAAGTGCTGAGACCCCATAGGGCTTATGCCGCAGCCTACCTAGATGACATTGTCATTTATAGTAAACACTGGCGGGCCCATCTAAATAGGCTGAAAGCGGTCCTCAAATCTCTAAGAGAGGCAGGGCTCACAGCCAACCCTAAGAAATGTGCCTTAGATAAGGCGGAAACCAAATACTTAGGGCATGCAGTAGGAGGTGGAAAAGTAAGGCCACTAGCCGACAAGGTAGTTGCCCTGAAAGAATTTCCGACCCTGCAAACAAAAACGCAGGTATGCTCTCTGCTCAGTTTAGCAGGCTACTATCGGCGGTTCATCCCCAACTACTCGGACGTTGCAGCCCCATTATCGGACCTCACAAATAAGTGTGCTCTACACAAGTGGTATGGTCAAGGGAGTGTCAGAGAACCTTTGAGGACATAAAAAAGCCTTTTGTAGTGCAAACCGATGCATCAGAGATAGGGCTAGGGGCAGTGTTGTCACAACAGTTTGAGGGAGTGGAACATCCGATCCTTTTTCTGAGTAGGAAATTTGTCCCGAGGGAAAAAAAAACAACTCAGTGATTGAGATGGAGTGCCTCGCAGTAAAGTGGGAAATCGAGGCTTTGAGGCATTACCTGGCAGGAGTCCATTTTACTCTGGTGATGGACCATGCTCCATTGAAGTGGTTAAATTGTATGAAGGACTCCAATGCTAGATTGACCAGGTGGTATATGGCCTTCCAACCCTTCTCATTTGAGATTCAGCACAGGCCTGGAAAAGGAAATGCAAATTCTGAATTATTTTCTAGATAAGGGGTGGATGGTCAGGCTTCAGCCATGTGTGGCCCCAGCCACACACTAACAGGGGAGGAATGTTACAGGGTGAATGAACATCACCAGCCATATACCCGGCAAACCTATGTTTAGGCTTGCAGTGCAGCAGTGATGAGGTTAAGTTTCAGTTGAGAAGGGCTGCTTAATTAGTCTGACCCCAGCTGCATAATCAAGGTGTTTTAAAACCCCCAGCCTGTACACACATGCGAGCTAGCTGGTCAGGAGACAGGAATGAAATACTGAAGAGATTACTGCTATAAGGTCTGTTTTTCAAAGTACATGTGTGATGAACTGTCTGTGTCCTGCATGCTGAAGAGAAGCTGCCTTGTTTTCTATGCTGACGAGAAGCTATTTTGTTTTTGTCTGCTAAAGAGAAGCTATTTTGTTTTGTGTGCTGTATGTTTTTAAGGCTCAATAAAGAAGCCTTATCAAGAGAACCCGCGTTTATGGTTGCATGTACCCTGCAACAGGCATTTTATTATGTACACAACATGATCTGATCTACACATCATTATGTCTTTAATTATGATATTTTTACCACTGTTAGGGTAACAGAACACATTACCTGTAATAAGTCTATTGCAGACCGAGCAACTTAAACACCTATAGTTACCTGGCCTGCCGCCCATAAGAAAATGAGGGGTTTTATAATTACCCTCATTGTCTGCATGTATCAGACTGTCAGCCAAGTTTTTTCCTCTTTTGAAGGCAACCATAGTGGGAACACAGCAACTTGCAGAAAGTATGTCATCATTTTGTAAGATGTGCCAAAGCTTAAGAATGGTAGATTTTACAAAACCACCTGCTTGGCTGTAAGTGGTCGTAAAGACAAGTCTATCCTCCTTTTTTCTTTTGATAGCACTTACCTCTTTGATCAGTGCCTTGTCCAGCACAGCTGGAGGATATCTCCTGGCCAGGAATCTGTTGTGTAGATCTCCTAGGGCTGGTTTGATTTTATCCTCTCTGCTTGTGATCTTACAGACACTGACTTTCTGAGAGAATGGCAATGCATCAATAAGTGAGGGAGGATGGTGACTGTCTGGTCTTAAAGTAGCATTCCTATCAGTACTCTTTCTGTATAAGTCGGTATGTAACTCACCGTCAATTTGAGTAATGAGGACATATTAAAAGGCAAGCTGCTGTGTACTCCATGTGTTTTTGAGGCGTACTGGTGAATTAAGATCATTAAGATATTCAAAAAACAATAATAACTGATCCTCAGTCCCAGTCCACACAAAGAACAGGTCATCAATATACCTATGGTTGCTCAAGAAGTGAACAAAAAACTCTGATTTGTAGATGTACTCTTCTTCAAAGTGTGCCATAAATATATTAGCATACGCAGGGGCCATGTTACTGCCCATAGCTGTCCCTTTGATTTGAAGGAAAAAATCATTCTCATATCTAAAGTAGTTTTTTTACAGAATGAAATGTAAAATCAACATAATGTATTCCGTAGGGATAGTATCCCTATAGTGAGTAGTGAGAGCAGACCTGGCTATATCTAGGCCTTCTTCATGTGGTATGATCGTCTAGAGGCTAGACACATCTAAACTAACCAGTATGTTATTGCGACCATTATGTGGTATGTGTTTCAGTTTGTCAAGAATAATGAATCCAATACTTAATCCAATGGGCAATTTCAGCCTGCTCTGGGCCATCTCACAATTTACTGTGAGATAGCTACAGATTTTCCAAGGCAAGTGGTCTAAAATCGACGGCTGCTTCTGTACAACAGGTTTGTTGATCCTTTCAAATGTATTTATTGTCATGTATTTATTTATTTATTTAGATTTATTTATTAATTGTGCTGCTGCTGCAAGTCCTAAACTCACACCAAGGGCCAAACACCCCCCTCACCCCCAATAAAAAAAATTCACGCACAGCAGCCCCACAATTAATAAATAAATCTAAATAAATAAATAAATACATGAAGAGAAATAAATATATACTGTACAGTATATACTGTATATATACTGGATATATATATACAGTATACAGTATATATAATAACAATCCCTATACAGTACATATACAGTATATACTGTGTACAGTATATATATACTGTATACATATATATACATATATATATATATATATATATATATATATATATATATATATATATATATATATATATATATATATATAGTATACAGTAAACATTATATACACACAGATGATGAACCAATATACAAATACAGTACATGTAGAATGGTTATCAAAATCATACTGTCCTACAAATAACGCTTCTCTATACAGTACAGACAATAATAATAATAATCCATTTAATAATCCTAACTGATTTTACAATATAAAACATAACATTCCAATCCACACAGTACATTGCATTTACATTGTATACTGTAAATGATGCATAGCATTAAATCTATGCACCATATACTGTACATTCTGCAAATGAATGTTAACAATATAATTGCCAGCTACTCTACCAGTAAATACTGTACAAACACTTCCAAACAAACTTTTTTACCAATCAAGTAAACAAAAGTCAATATATACTGTACAGTAAGTACCAACCAGAAAACACAATTTAAAACCAAAGCTAACCCTTACAATACCAAGGATTACATCTATCTAATTGTAAAAAATCTTATACATTATACACAGCATTGTTTAAAGCCCCCTCCCCCCTAATGTTTCTGTTAAGCAGATTACACTGAAGGGAGAGAGATATAAAGGCCTAAAGCCCCTTCCCCCCTAATGTTTCTGTTAAACAGATTACAATGAAGGGAGAGAGATATAAAGGCCTAAAGCCCCTTCCCCCCTAATGTTTCTGTTAAACAGATTACAATGAAGGGAGAGAGATATAAAGGCCTAAAGCCTTACCTGCATTGGTAAACCCTCCCTGCATTGGTAAACACTCCCTGCATTGATGTCGTGCAGTGTATGTAAATGTGGGGAGGGGGGGGGGGACCCAATGTGCATAATATACTGTGAGGTCTAACCACCCTCACCCCCTACCCACATACTGTACCGTTACCCCCCCCCCCATCCTGGCCATGGCCCCTCCGCTTCTGCAAAACAAACACAAAAATTAAAACATACAAAGTAATGTCCCCTAACCCCTTAATCACCATAGCGGTTATTAACCGCTACAGTCATGAAGGGGTTAACCCATCCTCACCCACCACTCGGGACGCCTACTGTACATACCCTCCCACTCTAACCCCCTACCCCGTGAGGCCTAACCACCCTCAACCCTCACCCACTAACTACCCAGAAGGGAGGCCTACCCACATACCATTGGGGAACCCCCCCCACCCCCCACCCCCAGTCCCCGCAATCAAAATAATGCACAGCCCCACAATAAACAGCATTCTATTTATTAAATACATTACCCACCCCCTGTGCCCCCCCATAAATACAAGATTTATTCTTTTACATTCAGGGTCCATAACGAAGCCCCACGCTAGTCCCCGGTGGGCTGGCAGGGCACCTGGACAGACCTACAGTTTACCAGCAGCATTCCACAGGTTCTGGAGGCCTGCTGGTGGATCCTGCCAGCACCATGGCGCCCAGGTGGTCTCCTTGGGTCACCGTGAGCCACAATTGGTTCCCCACGGTAGGCCCAAGTATGTCTGGGAGCCCCGGGTCAAACCCACAGAAGTCTACGGGGCCTCGGGTGGTTCCCATGGGGGTCTGGGGAACTCACGGGTGCTCACTACGGGTCCGCGGTGCCCTCACAGAAGTGGGACCACACATCATCATCCCCGCATGTGTCACCCGTGGAACCACCAGCCTGATACCCTTTAGGATACCCGAGGATTCCCCGCGGGTGGTCTCCAGAGGTCCCACGCAAAACCACGGAAGTAACCCTGAATGTAAAAAAAATAAACCTGGCCTATACATTCAATACATACACCCTCCCCCCCAACACCTACAGTACAATAATGTGCAAAATAACTATTATCCAGATATGGATAATAGATTAATTGCCCATTATTAAAAACATTAACTAGCATATACAAATAAATAAATTACTACTGACCTCATCAATACGAAGTGTCCGTTGCCAGCAAAATCCTTGTCTTGTCCACAACATACAGTACATAGCAAATACAAAGCCAATACATTGCAATTACATTCAGATATCAATTAACCCCTTAAACACCTTATCGGATAATAACCGCAAAGGTAATTAAGGGGTTAAGCCACACAGGCACGATACCCACCCTTCACCCATGAATTTGTACTGTGGCTTCATCATGCAACTATATATATATACTGTATATATATACATACAGAGAGACAGAGAGAAAGAGAGAGAGAGAGAGAGAGATATACAGTATACTGTATATATATATATGCTTTTGATAACCCTTCTACATTTATTTGTACTGCATATTGGTTTATCATGGGTGTGTACAGGTATATAAGGTATATAACGTGTGAATATATATATATATATATATATATATATATATATATATATATGTATATATATATATATATATATATATATATTCACACGTTATATACCTTATATACCTGTACACACCCATGATAAACCAATATGCAGTACAAATAAATGTAGAAGGGTTATCAAAAGCATACTACCCTACAACCAAACACTTCTCCATACAGACACTACATTAAAATCAATTTCCTTTAAAAATCCTAACTGATCTCACAATCTACTGTACTGTATATGATCACAAACCAATGAAAAAACTCACATTTCAATATGCATAAAATCTATGCACCATATACATTCTGCAAATGAATCAAACGTAAACAAAAATCAATTAGCAATCATTATTTACATCCCTAAACAATTCACACTCAATCACGAACAATGAAACCATTAACAGATTCACGCCTAGAGCAGAACAATTAAGCCTTTGAAAAAATATAAGTACCGACAAAAATACAACCTTTTCAAACCAAGCCTATCCCTGACCTACCTCAAACATACAATACAATACCAAGGAATACATCTACAGTATCTAATTTTAAAATTCTTTAAACTCACAATAAAGCATACAGTAGCAGCATACTGTACACAAAATAATTTAAAACACATCTAATCCAGCTTTTAAAACAATATAATTTCTTACCCTGTACTATACTGTATGTATATATCTCTCTAGACATACTGTATACAGTATACATACATACATACAGTGGCAAGAAATGATATACCACAAAAAAAAATACACATGTTAAAAAATCTTTTGAAAAAATTAACAAGTTAAATAAAATACATTTCTTTACTGTAGTTCACTTACCATTACTTGCCCCCACCGACTCCCGTTGCGCAGCTTACTCACGAACCAATCCACGATAAGAAACCCATAGAATAATAAACCATTCAAAATAATAAACATTAATCTAAAAATCCAAACCAATCCACGGGTCTTCTACTTGTAATCCATCTTCATCTGTATTCTTCTTTCTTCTATCTCCTTCCAGGCGGGGCAGGCCGTGGTCTTCTTTCCATCATCGGCCACGCCCTTGTCTTTTATCTTCTCCGGAGGTCCTTCCTCCGCGGCGTCTGGCTGCAAAATGAGACGACATAGGCTTTTAAAGGCCTATGACGTCACATTTTTTGTCATGGTTCCCACGGTCCTGATTGGGCCGTGAAAACCATGTGTTTTGGCCGATAAAAAAAAAATGATGACGTCACTTAAAGGGAATGAAAGCACAGCCAATCAGAATGGCTTTGCTTCAATTGCCTTTAAGATGACGTCATGAAAAGGCACATGGCCGTGCACACATGGTACTAGAGGGGGGCTTGGGGGAGAAAGGATGTGACGTCAATAAGGATAAAGTTCCCACGCTCTGATTGGCTACCGTACCACGTGACAGGTTTTCATTGACGTCACATCCTTTCTCCCCCAAGCCCCTGACACATGGTATACCAGAGCCAATCAGAGTAGGGATAAAGTTCCCACGCTCTGATTGGCTCTAGTACCATGTGAGGGCGGCCATGTGCCTTTTCATGACGTCATCTTAAAGGCAATTGAAGCAAAGCCATTCTGATTGGCTGTGCTTTCATTCCCTTTAAGTGACGTCATCATTTTTTTTTTTATCGGCCAAAACACATGGTTTTCACGGTCCAATCAGGACCGTGGGAACCATGACGCAAAATGTGACGTCATAGGCCTTTAAAAGCCTATGTCGTCTCATTTTGCAGCCAGACTCCGCGGAGGAAGGACCTCCGGAGAAGAAAAAAGACAAGGGCGTGGCCGATGATGGAAAGAAGACCACGCCCTGCCCCGCCCGGAAGGAGATAGAAGAAAGAAGAATACAGATGAAGATGGATTACAAGTAGAAGACCCGTGGATTGATTTGGATTTTTAGTTTAAAGTTTATTATTTTCTGGGTTATTATTTTATGGGTTCCTGATCGTGGATTGGTTCGTGAGTAAGCTGCGCAACGGGAATCGGTGGGGGAAAGTAATGGTAAGTGAACTACAGTAAAGAAATGTATTTTATTTAACTTGTTAATTTTTTCAAAAGGTTTTTTAACATGTGTATTTTTTTTTTTTTTGTGGTATATCATTTCTTGCCACTGTATGTATGTATGTACAATATATATGTCTAGAGAGATATACTGTACAGTATACATTCAGGGTAAGAAATGATGATGTTTTAAAAGCTGGATTAGATGTGTTTTTAATTATTTTGTGAGTTTAAAGTATTTTAAAATTAGATACAGTAGATGTATTCCTTGGTATTGTATTGTGTGTTTGAGGAAGGTCAGGGATAGATAGCCTTGGTTGTAAAGGTTGTATTTTTGTCGGTACTTATGTAACGGTATTTCTGAACCGGCCTGACCCACCCAATCTCACATTGGCCCCTGTGGTCTAACCAGTCCCCATTACAGTGTGATAGTGTCTGGTGGTGCACCTGTTGGCAACAGGACTCCTGAGTCTCCCGCATGATGGTGTGTGGGGAGGACCGTCCAGACAGGCAGCTGAGGTAGTGTGCTGAGTCCTACCTAGTTCCAGTGCAGCGCCTCCACCTCATCAGGGTCCCTTCGGTCACTTGGGGATGGTCCTGGTGAGGAACTCCTCGGTGGTGCTCCTCTCTGTACATTCACTCCACACACGTACACGAGAGGTTGTTCGAATAAGAGCATCTTTATTGATTGAGGTGGGCTAGCTGCCCCACGCAGTAGAATCTCTAGCCACTCATCTTGAGTCAATGCTTCCCTTTGAAAGGTGAGCTCTCCTTTAATATGGATTCCCTATCCCAGCCGGGATATCTCTACCCTGTGCCAGGTCCCTGGACACAGTCTCCTTGCAGCTACTATAACATAACCAGTAACTCAGACTAGGATTGAAACTTGAACTCCTCCTCCTCTTAGCTGAACTTGTACTAGAACTCTTTTTGACACAGTGCTGTGCCTTATGTACACTCTGGAAGCTGACACACCTCTGACATCACTAACCATGGAGTCAGAGCATGTGACCACTCCCATCCATACACAGGGCACCCCACCAGGGTGTGAGGGCAAACCTCCATAATTACTGCTGGCATGCCCACAACTTACCAGGCCTTACTGTCAGCAGGAGAGATGACTGTAGCCATTTTACATGACCGCTACATTCTCCCCCTGGTGAATCCCATCGGCCTCGCTGGGACCTACATTTGTTTACCCTTTTCCAGGAAGCACTGAAACACAAAACCATAATTAGAACATCTTACCAATTTTCATAATACACACAGAAAAAAATGTCTACAGTACATTCGGCCAAGCCCGCCCCATCCAGCAGCCACGAACCCGCGTAATACATAGTACCTCCTAAAAGTAGTGACTGGGGTCAGGTTTTCTTACCTCCCTACCACCCATATCCAAGACCGTAACATAGTAATGTCTCGGCAGTCCCCTCTCGGGCCTATAGGTCACCTTATGTTTGTAGATGTTCCTTCCTATGCCCCATATGCGTATTAAGTGCTCTATCCGCTCCTCAGCCTTCTTTCCTACCACTGCACTTCCTCTTCCGACTAAGTACATTTCAATGGCCTCCCTAAGCCACTTCCCTCTGTTTTCCTCTATTTCGTCCATGAGAGGCTCAGGAACATACGGGTACTCCAACCCGTGGGATGATTTATAACGAGCCGTTATGGCCCGCTCAGCCCTACTTATCCTGGTCAGGTCAGCCCTACCGGCTCTCCCAGGTAACACCCATGATAGGGGCTCATCACGGTCCACGGGATCTGACAGGATGCTGGGACCCATGGGTTCTATCTCCCTATGCTCGATCTGCAGCCATCGCTCCTGCAACTCTCTATCCCTTTGCTCAGGGGTGAACTCTCCCGCAGCCCACCAGTAATCCACTACATCTTCTCGCCGGATGAGGAACCGAGTACGGTCCATCCATGCGGAGTACCCTTCGAATAGTGGGGCCCACCAATGGTGCTCTCTGAATCTATGTGACTCCCCTGACTCTCTATCATCTTCCAGGGAAAATACCCCCGATGTCCGTTCAGATCGCGGTACGGACCACCTATAAGATGCCGGGGCCTTTTTCACTGGTTCGGAAGCTACAGGGGGCAACCACCGGCCTACCGCGGCCACTCTCAACTCTCCCCCCCCTTGAGAAGTGCCTTCCGTAGCGCAACTGCGCTGTCTCCCCCCAGTCCGTTTCACCTCCTCTTCCGAGGGTAAGTCCACCGACTCCAAGCTAGGCGGGGATCCCGGGGAACCGATGACAGGGGCAGGGGTTTTATCTAGGGCATGGGAGGGGACATAAGGGCAAGTGATGGGACCCCACGGGGTTACGACCCGTTCCCGGCTGTCCGTAGACTGGTCCAATGAGGACATCTCACCCTCCTCAGTCCTCAGATCGCCCATCCAACTCCTGGGCCTTGGAGGTGATCGGGGACCTTTCCCCGATCGCCGAAGCGTCGCTGCGTCATTCCCAGAAGTTCCGCCGATGCCACCGGAAGTGATGTCCTCCCCGGAACCGGAAACGCCGCCATCTCGGGTCGGATCCCCATTCGGGATCTCTTCTTCGATGACGACATCCGGAAGCTCCGCCGTTGTCTTCACTGGAAGTGATGCCATCTCTCCACGTGCGCCTCGGGCCTGGCACGGCCCTTCCTCCGCTGCTCTGTCTGCCGGGACAAGGTAAGTGATGGGGCTGCTTCTCTTACTAGTCCGCAGGGGCGTTGGCGTCTCTCTCCCGTCACCACCAGGTCCTGGGACGGCTCGCCGATCTGCGGGGGATGCCCTGTTTTCCAGACTGCCACTCACCCCACGGGGTGTCGTCCGTCCTGGGTCTATCTTGGATCCCGATTTCGCCACCGCTAGTTCACGGAGATCCTCGTCGGAGTAATCTCCCTTCCCTGATCTCGGGGTCACCGAGCGTGGCGAAAGTCCTTTCTCTGCGCGGTCGGGGGGTGACCCGACCGTCTCGGTTGCTACTGACCCAGCCGACTTGGTCGACTCCAGTCCCCTTTCTCCGGGACTCGCACGGCTGATCCATAGTGCGCCAGGGAACTCGGCGGAGCGCTTAGCCGTATCCCCCGGGGGGTCAGCAGGTTGGATAGGTATAAATGTGGGCATGGGCCACAAATATAATGTCCCGCAATGTGGGCAACGTGCCGCCGTGTTGACAGTGCCTCCGGGCAGCCCGCATTGTAGGCAGAGCCCGACCACCGTCTCGGTGTTAGCCACCCTTACTACTAGTAGCCCGCCGGGTACTGAGTAGGGCTGGGTGGAGACCATAGTTCCCACAGCGGAGGGGCAGGCCATTCTTTTAGTAGGGACCACTTTCAGTATGGGTCTCTCCAGGTCAGTGGTTCCTCGCAACTGACCGGTAGAAGCTTCTGGGCCAGCCACTTCCTGCTTCGGCTCCTCCTTCCGCTGACATAGCTGGAACCGCCCCCAGGTGTTGCAATTATGGGCGGGTCCCACAGGGGAATATCATGCCCCTTAATTAAGGCCGTGCCTTTCTCAGTCCTGGTGGGCGCCGTCTGCGTTTTCGCGCCAATTTCCTCATCAGAGTGGGATTCTTGGGCCGCTGCTAGTTCCCGCCTTCTCCTAGCTGCTGCTTTTCGTGCAAAATATCCCTCCTTTTTGCACGTTACCTCCGCGGCCGGAACTACTTCTTGTAGTGGCGCCGTCTGGATATCAGTCCCTGGGCCCAGTGGGTGCATTCCCACAGGCCATAATTGAAAGTCACTCCCCCTGGTGGAAATCAGGGGAGGGTCCCATAGACTAAGCGGTTGACTCAGCACAGGGGCCGAGTGAGTCACTGTCCATGAAGGCGCAGCCATAGCTTTCGCGCCATGCCCCCCATCAGGGCGGGGCTCTGCTGTTCGTGCCATTCCCGGCCAGCTCTTTGCAAGTTCTGTATCAGCCATTCTCTTTGCAAGTTCTGTATCAGCCATTTTCTCTGCGACTGGCCCATGCGGTTTCCCTAGCAAGCGGGAACCGCCATTTTGGTCGGCTTTTAAGCCCAAAAAGTCAGTTTGTTTGCTCTCCTCGCGGGGTTCCCCCCCAATTATCACAATGTCCGCACACTCTTCACGGGAGGCCCCTCGATGTCCAAGACAGGACAAAAACGGGGCAGCCACGGCCTTCGCTCCACTCCAGAGCAGATTAGTTAAAGACAGCTCAGCGACAGTTTTCTCTTCAGTGGGGCGCACGCCACGGGTGCCTTCCCCATCAGCCTCTGGTCGCCATTTTGGGCTCTCCGCACCACGCGGATCCTCCATCCTCGTACCAATTATCGTACATGGGGCTCCGCTCTGCGGGGCAGCCACCACACCAGTACAATAAGGATTGCTCAGATGCAACACCACATGTGTACCTGATCTAGGCTGGACTCATGTGCACTACCTCAGGCTAGGCTCACTCTCTCAGTGTCTGCTGTAACTCCTTCCTCCCAGTCTGTGCTCCCTATGGTAAGTGTCTGGAATGGGCTAGAGTACTCTGGCTCTGCCATGCAGTACTTGGGGCGTCTACCTCTCTTGGTCAGCCTAGCGCAGACCCTCTCCAGGATTCCTGACCACGTTAACAGGCTATCCCTTCTGGCGTCCTACCAACTAGCACTACCTCAAGGTGACTCGGTCAGCTATAGCCCGGCTCCAAACCCCTCACTCCTTTCAGGCCCCTAGGTCATCCCTGCGAACTGACAATACCCCGTCAGCCACCTGACCACCCCTAGGTCCGTTCCTACGCAGCACAGAGTGGCAGCAGACTCTCTCCCTGTTTCCCAGTGTGTCTAGCTAGAGCCTGTCCTGATGACAGATCTGATCTCAGCAGCTCGCCTCCAAATGTAACGGTATTTCTGAACTGGCCTGACCCACCCAATCTCACATTGGCCCCTGTGGTCTAACCGGTCCCCATTACAGTGTAATAGTGTCTGGTGGTGCACCTGTTGGTAACAGGACTCCTGAGTCTCCCGCATGATGGTGTGTGGGGAGGACCCATCCAGACAGGAAACTGAGGTAGTGTGCTGAGTCCTACCTAGTTCCAGTGCAGCGCCTCCACCTCATCAGGGTCCCTTCGGTCACTTGGGGATGGTCCTGGTGAGGAACTCCTCGGTGGTGCTCCTCTCTGTACATTCACTCCACACACGTACATGAGAGGTTGTTCGAATAAGAGCATCTTTATTGATTGAGGTGGACTAGCTGCCCAACGCAGTAGAATCTCTAGCCACTCATCTTGAGTCAATGCTTCCCTTTGAAAGGTGAGCTCTCCTTTAATAGGGATTCCCTATCCCAGCCGGGATATCTCTACCCTGTGCCAGGTCCCTGGACACAGTCTCCTTGCAGCTACTATAACATAACCAGTAACTCAGACTAGGATTGAAACTTGAACTCCTCCTCCTCTTAGCTGAACTTGTACTAGAACTCTTTTTGACACAGTGCTGTGCCTTATGTACACTCTGGAAGCTGACACACATCTGACATCACTAACCATGGAGTCAGAGCATGTGACCACTCCCATCCATACACAGGGCACCCCACCAGGGTGTGAGGGCAAACCTCCATAATTACTGCTGGCATGCCCACAACTTACCAGGCCTTACTGTCAGCAGGAGAGATGACTGTAGCCATTTTACAAGACCGCTACACTTATATTTTTTCAAAGGCTTAATTGTTCTGCTCTATGCGTGAATCTGTTAATGGTTTCATTGTTCGTGATTGAGTTTGAATTGTTTAGGGATGTAAATAATGATTGCTAATTGATTTTTGTTTACGTTTGATTAATTTGCAGAATGTATATGGTGCATAGATATTGAGGCATCATTTATATTGGATTGTAAGTTGTTTAAATGGCTTTTCAGAGGTTTAGTGATGATTTAGATTGAGAGATCAGTTATGAATATTAAAGGAAATTGATTTTAATTTAGTGTGTACTGTATGTACTGTATGGAGAAGTGTTTGGTTGTAGGACAGTGCTTTTGATAACCCTTCTACATTTATTTGTACTGTATATTGGTTTATCATGGGTGTGTATATAACGTGTGTATACTGTATATATATATATATATACAGTATATATATACAGTATATATATATACAATATATATATATACTGTACTGTATATCTCTCTCTCTCTCTCTTTCTCTCTGTCTCTCTGTATGTATATATATACTGCACCGACACACTTTATTCGAGCAAATACCCAGTATGTACCTGGCAGATACCTGGAATGCGCCGCTCCTCACCTCTGACAAGCCCCGTTGCGTTTGCCTTCCCAGCCTGGGTTCATGCCTGGCTGACGGGCGGCTGATCTGTTAAATGATAATGATTAGGATTTAATAGGCTGCAATGCTTCGCGTGTCTACCAGATGGCATAAATTCATGAATTGTATTGCAGTATTTATATATATACTGTGCAGTATTGCAGCCAGCGGGAATAAAATGCTTCAATCCCTGCCTGGAAAATACCTCAATGCACTCGGGCAGAAAACAGTCACAAACCTCAATACACCCGGGTATACCCGAATTCGTGGGACTAGCCGAGCTCGAATAAAGTGTGTCGCCAGTGTACAGTATATATATATAGTTGCATGATGAAGCCACAGTACAAATTCATGGGTGAAGGGTGGGTATCGTGCCTGTGTGGCTTAACCCCTTAATTACCTTTGCGGTTATTATCCGATAAGGTGTTTAAGGGGTTAATTGATATCTGAATGTAATTGCAATGTATTGGCTTTGTATTTGCTATGTACTGTATGTTGTGGACAAGACAAGGATTTTGCTGGCAACGGACACTTCGTATTGATGAGGTCAGTAGTACTTTATTTATTTGTATATGCTAGTTAATGTTTTTAATAATGGGCAATTAATCTATTATCCATATCTGGATAATAGTTATTTTGCACATTATTGTACTGTAGGTGTTGGGGGGGAGGGTGTATGTATTGAATGTATAGGCCAGGTTTATTTTTTTTACATTCAGGGTTACTTCCATGGTTTTGCGTGGGACCTCTGGAGACCACCCGCGGGGAATCCTCGGGTATCCTAAATGGTATCAGGCTGGTGGTTCCTCGGGTGACACATGCGGGGATAATGATGTGTGGTCCCACTTCTGTGGGGGCACCGCGGACCCGTAGTCTGCGGGCATGACGATGTGTGGTCCCACTTCTGTGGGGGCACCTCCGACCCGTAGGTGCAGGGATGATGATGTGTGGTCCCACTTCTGTGGGGGACACCGCGGACCCGTAGTGAGCACCCGTGAGTTCCCCAGACCCCCATGGGAAACACCAGAGGCCCTGCAGACACCTGTGGGTTTGACCCGGGGCTCCCAGACATCCTTGGGCCTACCGTGGGGACCCAATTGTGGCTCACGGTGACCCAAGGAGACCACCTGGGCGCCATGGTGCTGGCAGGATCCACCAGCAGGCCTCCAGAACCTGTGGAATGCTGCTGGTAAACTGTAGGTCTGTCCAGGTGCCCTGCCAGCCCACCGGGGACTAGCGTGGGGCTGCGTTATGGACCCTGAATGTAAAAGAATAAATCTTGTATTTATGGGGGGGCACAGGGGGTGGGTAATGTATTTAATAAATAGAATGCTGTTTATTGTGGGGCTGTGCATTGTTTTGATTGCGGGTACTGGGGGTGGGGGGTGGGGGGGTTCCCCAACGGTATGTGTGTAGGCCTCCCTTGTGGGTAGTTAATGGGTGAGGGTTGAGGGTGGTTAGGCCTCACGGGGTGGGGGGTTAGAGTGGGAGGGTATGTACAGTAGGCGTCCCGAGTGGTGGGTGAGGGTGGGTTAACCCCTTCATGACTGTAGCGGTTAATAACCGCTATGGTGATTAAGGGGTTAGGGGACATTACTTTGTATGTTTTAATTTTTGTGTCTGTTTTACTGTACAGCTGCAGCAGCGGAGGTTACCATGGGTAGTGGGTAGTGTATTGAATGTATTTATTGGTTATTATGCCTAAACCCCTTCATTACCTTAGCGGCTATAGGCTATGCTAATGAAGCATCATTTCTGAACTTTTAATAATATTGTGCAGGAGCAGGGGGTCCCCTGAGATTAGATTTCTGTCTCAGGGAACCCCCTGCTCTCTGTACAATATTATTAAAAATACAGAAATGCTGCTTCTTTACCATAGCGCATAGCCGCTAAGCTAAAGAATGATTCTTTAATGATGTATGTGTTTTATTCACATTGTAGATGTGCAGAGGGTCTCCAGAGCAGAAGCGCACAGGTTTCAGGTCTGGGGACCCCGTGCCCCCCGAGATACAGGCCCCTTTAGGGGGTGCCGGTATCCCTCTGCTCTGCTTGGTTTAACAGGCCGCGGTCACGTGATCGGGGCGTTTAACGCAGAGGGATACCGGCACCCCCTAAAGGGGCCTGTATCTCGGGGCGCAGGAGGTCCCCCGACCTGAAACCAGTGCGGTTCAGCTCCCGAGACCCCCTGCACATCTACACTATAAATAAAAATGTATTTCAAATGAATTTATTTGTATTTATTTATTTATTTATTGCGGGGATGCTGTGTGTGATTATTTTTTATTGTGTTTAGCGGGGGTGGG
Source organism: Ascaphus truei (assembly GCF_040206685.1). Classification (NCBI taxonomy): domain Eukaryota; kingdom Metazoa; phylum Chordata; class Amphibia; order Anura; family Ascaphidae; genus Ascaphus; species Ascaphus truei. Next base: position 223,369,483 of record NC_134484.1, read on the forward strand.
TGACGGGGTTTATAAATGTGAGTTTATAAATAAAATAAAGAATATTATTTCTAGGGGCCTTAGAACAGAAGTTCCCACGCCAATTGCGCGCTCATTGCTCTTTTGTTACAATGTTGCTGGTCTTGCGGGTTTGCAGTCTGGCAGCAAAAAGCAGTTTGTAGTACTGAGTGTGAGATAAATTAAGCAGTTCTTTTATTGCTGAAGTCGCCACCAAAAACTTTTATTTACAAATACAGTACAAAAACCGTGCAACACACAACAACATACAGTATCCTTTGTTTAAGTACAGCAGGTACTATAGGGTAAAACATGTACTGTACAGTACAGCACAACATTACAGTATGGTCTCACTGAAAGTCCTCCCCATTTTCCATCCATGGCCGATGCCTTGCATGGCGCAAAACGCCATTAATGCAGTCTCTAACGCCTCTCATTACAGGATCTGTAACAGGGTAATAGCGCTGCATTTCTTCCACAATATTTTTCCTTAAATTAGAAGGAAGGGCCTTTTTTTGGCGATTCCCATCATAGTTCACTTTGAACACCCACTCGCAGTACAATGTGTAGGGAACATGGTGTTTAAATATGATCAAGGCATACTTGTGTGGTATACCAGCACTCCTCACCCTATACTTCTCCCTCAGCGCCGGTGGCAGATCGCACAGGGAGATGTCGGGCTCTGTTTGTATGCGAGCGGGTGTAGGAGGTCTTTTGGGAGCGGGTGTACTTGAGGCGATGGGCAATGGTAGGGTGTCTGGGAGGAAGCTTTCCTCCAGTAGTGGTCGCCGGGTTGTCTCCTGGCGTGGTCTTGACGGGGTTGTCATGTCCTCTTCAATAGCATAGTACACTGCATCTTCTGGTGGAGGGTGTGTGCTTGGTGATGGAAGGGGGTCGAAGGTACCATGCATCACATCCATGTCACCCCCCTGCTCCAGCGTCGGGGAAACAGGGGCATTAACACCGAGCAAATAATGTATGCTGCTATGTCAGCCTCTATCTTGTCCATCCGTTGATCCATCCGTTGCTCCATATGTAGCATCCGTTGATCCAGCCGTTGCTCCATTTGTAGCATCCGTTGCTCCATATGTAGCACCGACTCCAGAAGCAGATCTAGCTTTGCCAGCACAATAGAATTCCCGGGGAGATCCACAGTTAGCCCATTCATGATCCGGTCTAACGAGCTGCTTGTGCATGGCATCTGGAGATCTGGTGGGATGGGTGCAACGGAGGATGAGATGGGGGTTCTCTGGAGAGAAGCGGCATCGATGGAGAGTGGAAGAGGTGACCTGGGGATGCCCGGTACAGGAGAAGCTGCAGCGTCGTCGAAGAGGGATGGAGAAGGTGACCGCTGGATTTCCGGGAGAGAAGCAGAGTCGTCCAAGAGCAAAGGAGACAGTGACACGTGGATTTCAGAGGCAGCAGCATCTTCAGATGGAACCGGAGAAGATGGGGGTGGAGAAGCCGGGCTGAAGATTTCCGGGACAGCTACAGCAGAGTCGTCGAAGCTTATGGGAGCAAGTGGTCTGCGGATTCGGTGAGTTGGCTGCCATTCGTCTTGCGTACCGAGCACAGTACCGTATTTCTTCTTCACATAATAAGGCTGACGTGTTTTAAAACCCTTAGCCTTTGGGGTCAGCAGAAGGTTTTCTTTGTTGGCCTTAGCCTGTCGCTTTGCCTTTGGCTTGGAAACGGTAACTGCCTTTCTCTTTTTCAGTGTGGCAGGCACAGCAGAGGTGAGATGGTTCTTTCGTCCATAGAACCGGGGCTGCTCCATTTAAGCGGGAGGCACAATGCAGTATCTGGACAATGGCTCAGATAAAGATCAGCAAGTGGTGGGCTATGCAACGTGTACAGCCTGTGTGAGCCCATCAGCCAATTCCTGGACCCTTTCTTACGCCCATCCGTGGAAGCTTTACCATCATATTTACGTGACACTATGGATGTCCTTTCACGATTGGATGGCATCATGGCTGATGCCAATACTATTATTGTCACGTGTGATGTGGAGGCTTTATACACTTCCATAAACCACAAAGATGGCTTATGCGCTGTGGAATTTTTTTTGAAAACATCCTCTTTCAGTCCAAATCTCACTAATCTTCTCTTACAGCTTCTTTCATTTATACTATATCACAATTATTTTGTGTTTAAGAGTAGATTTTATTTACAGATTAGAGGGACGGCGATGGGGGCAACATGTGCCCCATCATATGCAAACTTATTTCTGGGTTGGTGGGAGAGGGAGGTGGTTTTTTGTGAGGAAAATCTTCATCTTACCATGCATGTTTTGTTGTGGTTGAGATACATTGATGATATTCTTATTCTCTGGCAGGGCTCTGCTACAGAGCTTAGGAGTTTCGTCGATGTGCTCAACCACAACAAACTCAATATTAAACTTACTTATAAATCAAGCACTGAATCAGTGAACTTTCTGGATCTCAGGATCTTCATTGATGAGGTTGGCAGTATTGGTACTGATATTTTCAGAAAATCTACCTCCACAAATTCAATCCTGCATGCCTCAAGTTTTCATCAGCAGCACCAGATTCGGGGCATCCCCCGCAGTGAATTTTTGAGATTAAAGCGTAATTGCTCAACCGAGGTTTGTTTCGAATCTAGAGCTGCTCAGATGCGTCAAAGATTTAGATCTAGAGGCTACAGCAATAAATATATTCATGCTGGGTATCAGCACAGTGCAAGTAGCAAACGCATTACATTATTACATCCGAAAATGAGGACACAAGACACCAAAACACGTTTTATTGGTACATATAATGACAGGTGGAAAGATCTCCAGTGTATTTTACAAAAACACTGGCCTGTCCTATGTACAGACGGAGAACTAAGGGAAGCGGTAGGTGACAAGGTCAACATGACAAGTCGACGGTCACCTAACCTCAAAGACCGACTTGTACATAGTCATTATGTTCCCCATACAAGCGAAACATTCTTGTCTCTCAGGAAAAAGGGTTTCTCTAAATGTAACAGCTGCTCTGCCTGTAGGTATATGGTACAGACGGACAAATTTTTGAACAGTAAACACACTAAAGAATATAATATTGGGTACACCCTTAACTGTAAGACCAAGGGGGTGATATACTGTTTAACTTGTCCCTGTGACCTTAAATATATTGACATGACTACACGAGAAAACCGCTTTAGGGTCTTAGAACACACAAGAAATATCAAAACGGCACAACGGGATTTGGATTCATTCAAAAAAATTACATCTGTAGCTAGACATTTCCTTCAACATCATGCTTCAGACAGTACGTGTCTAACAGCATTTGCCTTTGATAAAGTGGCCCTAGGCATAAGGGGTGGGGATTTGGAGAAAGCTCTCCTTAAAAAGGAGTGTCGCTGGATAGTTCTTCTCAATACCATGTAGCCCATGGGACTAAATGATTCTTTAGGGTTTGCTATGTTTTTATAGTTTATAATTGACATCTGTACATATATGCAATATTGTGTTCCAATTTAACTTCATTACCTTGTGAAGACGCGTGGCCCCCTTTCTTTTGAAATTAATTTTGCATAAATATGTATTATTTCGTTCCTCTCTGTTTTACTATTTAACTTTTTTAACAAAATTTCATAATTATTTTCTGATATAATGTCATCTTCTACTCTTTTATAAATATACAATTCTCTTCATTAATTTTCTCATGTTCTCAATACTAACTCTAAATATACTATTGTTCTATGTTATTAACATATATGTCTTTGCTTTGTCAGTGCATTGGCAAATGAATTGATTCCATCCAACTGCACCAGTCCTTGATATGATCTGCTAGTGACGTCATCTAATACATTACCTATGACGTCTGCTTCAGCATAACCCTTGCGTCAGAATCACAGCATCTATGGAAACATCTCCTATACAGATTCCTTGGTTTCTGTATTTTTGCTTGGACTATAAAATGCTTTGGTAAATGAATTGATACCTCCCATTGCACCAGTCTCTGATATGATCTGCTAGTGACGTCATTTAATACATCACCCATGACGTTTGCTTCAGCATAATCCTTGCTTCAGAACCATAGTATTGATGGAAATACCATCTACACAGATTTTTTTGGTTTCTGTATTTATGCTTCGATTGCTAAAGTGTGTCTATGTTTTCAGACTATGTCAGAGAATAATATTGTTAGTTTAGTATTATTGGTATAATTACAATGATGACTAGTAGTAACTGGATAAAACTAGATCTTTAAAGTTGTATTAATATACTTTAAACTACTTCATGCTGCATTTTATTCCTGATTTTGTGCAAAATGATGCTGTTTGCATTTCCAGAGATGCAAAAGAAAAACGGTGCTGCTGATTTTTATGTCTGTAGCTGCACCACGGTCTTTTTGGGGAGAGATGTTTGTTACAAAACCATAGCTATCTATATACTTGCAAGCTGTCACTTTTTGTGCTGTGAAGTTGTTATTTTCATACACACCAGTGCAAATATACGGGCACATATATGGGCACATCCTGTACAATCAATATGGACACAAACTCTACACAATCTAGCTGCAGCTGAGTATTACCCTCCTCTTACTGTTGGGCATTACCTGTCCTTGCAGTGCTGCACTTTGTGGTGTTTTCAATATGTATGACTCTGTTTGCTAATATGTCTTTATTGGTCATATTTTTCTTTATTTGCTGCATCAGTTCTCATTGATTTCATTTTGGGGAAATGCTGTTCAGGGTATAACTATTATTATTGTTATATTATTTTTCCCTGGTTGCTTTATCTCTTTTTTTCCCCTCTGTTTTTGGTATACATACTAATTTTTCCTGGCTATATACTGGGTCATTGACTATATACTTTTTCCAACGCAATGATTTATTATTCTTTCATGCATACAGTATGTCAGTGGGAATATATTTTGGATTACCTATTATGTTAGACTAAACTACTTTGTTGTCATTATTTAAACTTTATTTAGACACATTTTTTTTTTCTCTTTGTAATACTGAAAGTGTTTGATTAGTAGTCCTCTCTATATATTTTCATAGGCTGTCTTTAGTATTTTTATGTTTTTAAGTTAGTGTGTCTTGTTGTTTAATCAATAAAATCTTGTTCATTTTTTCTGAATTGGCGGAGCTTCTGTTTCTTTTTAACCATCTTTATCTTATAGATTAGTTTAGGTGTAATTTAGAGTGCTACTAAGGGGATTGTCTATGTTCTTTTCATCTGTGTGTCTTATGTATATATATGTATACAGTATATATATACTGTACACAGTATATACTGTATATGTACTGTATAGGGATTGTTATTATATACACTGGCGACACACTTTATTCGAGCTTGGCTAGTCCCACGAATTCGGGTATACCCGGGTGTATTGAGGTTTGTGACTGTTTTCTGCCCGAGTACATTGAGTTATTTTCCAAGCAGGGATTGAAGCATTTTATTCCCGCTGGCTGCAATACTGCACAGTATATATATATAAACTGCATTACAATGCATGAATTTATGCCATCTGGTAGACACGCGAAGCATTGCAGCCTATTAAATCCTAATCATTATCATTTAACAGATCAGCCGCCCATCAGCCAGGCATGAACCCAGGCTGGGAAGGCAAATGCAACGGGGCTTGTCAGAGGTTAGGAGTGGCGCATTCCAGGTATCTGCCAGGTACATACCGGGTATTTGCTCGAATAAAGTGTGTCGGTGCAGTATACTGTATACTGTATATATATATCCTGAATATATACAGTATATACTGTACAGTATACATTTATTTCTCTTCATGTATTTATTTATTTATTTAGATTTATTTATCAATTGTGGGGCTGCTGTGCGTGAATTTTTTTTATTGGGGGTGAGGGGGGTGTTTGGCCCTTGGTGTTAGTTTAGGACTTGCAGCAGCAGCACAATTAATAAATAAATCTAAATAAATAAATAAATAAATGACAATAAATACATTTGAAATACATTTTTATTGATAGTGTAGATGTGCAGGGGGTCTCCGGAGCTGAAGCGCACAGGTTTTAAGTCTGGGGACCCCCTGCCCCCCGAGATACAGGCCCCTTTAGGGGGTGCCGGTATCCCTCTGCTCTGCTTGGTTTACAGGCCGCGATCACATGATCGGGGCCTTTAACGCAGAGCACTCAGCACTCAGAAACACAGGCCAGGCAGATTTAACACACACACACAATAGGGGGAGTTTTTTTTACATAGATTGCAGGGAAGCTTAACGCACACACACAATAGGGGGATAGGGGGAGGGGTTTTTACATAGATTAGAGAGAAGGCAGGGAGTTTTAAAAGCGAGAATTGGGGGAGGGGGTTTTACATAGATTAGAGAGAGGCAGGGAGTTTTAACACAGACATGAAAAATATGTATTGAATGTATTAATTGTTTATTATGCCTTAACCCCTTCATTGCCTTAGCGGCTATGCACATCTACACTATCAATAAAAATGTATTTCAAATGTATTTATTGTCATTTATTTATTTAGATTTATTTATTTATTTTTTGGCGGCTGCTGTGTGTGTGTGTATTTTTTTATTGTGGGTAGCGGGAGGGTGGGTGAATGGGGTATTAGCCCCAACGATGGTTGGGGAGGGCTTGCGGGGGGGGGGGTAGCGGGACGGCTTAACCCCTTCATGACCATAGCGGTATTAACTGCTACGGTCGTGAAGGGGTTAAGTGCACCCGCAACCCCCCCGCAAGTCCTAAACTCACACCAAGGGCCAAATACCCCCCTCACCCATCCCCACTACACACAATAAAGCGGGCACGGTGGGTTAACCCCTTCATTGCCTTAGCGGCTATCCGCTATGGTAATGACGCAGCATTTTCTGTATTTTTAATAATATTGAGCAGGAGCCGGGGGGTTCCCTGAGCATTAATTTCTGGCTCAGGGAACCCCCTGCTCACTGTACAATATTATTAAAATACAGAAATGATGCTTCTTTACCATAGCGCATAGCCGCTAAGGTAAAGAACGAGTGTTTATTTATACTGTATATTGTATGTGTTTTATTGATACTGTACATGTGCAGAGGGTCTCCAGAGCAGAAGCGCACAGGTTTCAGGTCTGGGGACCCCGTGCCCCCCGAGATACAGGCCCCTTTAGGGGGTGCCGGTATCCCTCTGCTCTGCTTGGTTTACAGGCCGCGATCACATGATCGGGGCCTTTAAACGCAGAGGGATACCGGCACCCCCTAAAGGGGCCTGTATCTCGGGGGGCACGGGGTCCCCAGACCTAAAACCAACGCGATTCAGCTCCGGAGACCCCCTGCACATCTACACTATCAATAAAAATGTATTTCAAATGTATTTATTGTCATTTATTTATTTATTTATTTAGATTTATTAATTTATTTTTTGGCGGCTGCTGTGTGTGTGTGTATTTTTTTATTGTGGGTAGCGGGAGGGTGGGTGAATGGGGTATTAGCCCCAACGATGGTTGGGGAGGGCTTGCGGGGGGGGTAGCGGGAGGGCTTAACCCCTTCATGACCGAAGCGGTATTAACTGCTACGGTCGTGAAGGGGTTAAGTGCACCCGCAAACCCCCCCCCTCCCGCAAGTCCTAAACTCACACCAAGGGCCAAATACCCCCCTCACCCATCCCCACTACACACAATAAAGCGGGCACGGTGGGTTAACCCCTTCATTGCCTTAGCAGCTATCCGCTATGGTAATGACGCAGCATTTTCTGTATTTTTAATAATATTGAGCAGGGGGGGTCCCTGAGCATTAATTTCTGTCTCAGGAAACCCCCTGCTCACTGTACAATATTATTAAATCTCTCTCTCTGCTGCAAACACATCTCGCCCCCAGTATGTGCAGTAATTTACTGAACATGTACTGTAGAATAAATGCATAGTTTTATTTATTCGGGTTTATTACACAGTATACTGTTCGGCCGGAAAACATCAGCATACTGTACAGCACAATATTATCCATCGAAATCCCCCCATTAGCCGTTTTCTTTTCTGAGGAAAAACAAAATTAAAAGTTTTAATGTACAGTAATGGTCAGCCCCCTAAAGAAGTACCCAGCCTGCCCCACCAAAATAATACGGCAACAATACAGTACTCACCATACTATATTACTGAATTTCCCATTCAGCTTGCACCGGCGCCGGGCCACTGCCAGTCCAGCTTTCATCATCACCCACGTCGATAGTTTGCAGCGGGACTAGCCCACCTGTAGTCAGCAGGTGAGGCGGGAAATCGCTTAGTACATGCAAGCTTCATCAAAACTGGCCGCGAAATCCGACTCTGTCTCAGGGTTGTCACTGACGGCGGGACCATCATTAGAAGCTGGTGCTGGTGCTGGTTCTGGTTCTGGCGCATTGCTTGGCAGGGACTGTCGCTTCTTAGTTGGTTTTAACACGACCCTTCGCCTTTTGCCGCCTCCATGATCATAGATACGGGAAAAACCCTGTGACACACCCCAATACCCTCCAACAAATTGGGGCTCAATACGGTAAAAACAGGGGTCACTACATAACCTTTTCCTTATTGCACGCTTCCACAAATGAGGAGTTGGCGAAAATTTGTAAAAGTCATAGTTTTCGATAAAATACTGATAAATTTGAACAACTGTTGCCATCTTATCCTCTGTTGCATTAATAGCGGCCCATATCAAATAAGCATAACTTCTGTCAGGTTTTTGGAACACGGGCTGCATTTGAACACTCATGTCTCTGGAGAATAGTGTAAGCGAAAATGGTCTTTGTCTTTATTTAATACAGTATGTAAAGCCTAAATTGATACATTTTTTGCAACGTCTTCCTTCAGTCTCAAGGGCAAGTTACAATAGCATACTGTACTGTGGTACAGTATCTTTTTTTAAACTAAACAACTGCAAGCCCACACATTACTTGCAAGCCCACACATTACTTAAGTCATGAGTTTATGCCATCTGGTGGACAAGCGAAACATTGCAGCCTAGTAAATCCTGATCATTATCATTTAACAGATCAGGCCCCCGTCAGCCAGGCATGAACCGTGGCTGGGAAGGCAAACGCAACGAAGCATGCAAGAGGTGAGCAGCGGCGGATTCCAGGTATCTGCCAGGTACAAACTGGGCATTTGCTCGAATAAAGTGTGTCGGTGCAGTACATCCAAGTCTATAATAAAGATGCCTTGTTCAAAGAAACCCCCACTGTGTGAGTGTGAGATTACTCTGCAGTGGCGGTCACCATCGAGAAGGAGTTCCTCACCAGGACCATCTCCCTGCGGAAGCATAGACCCTGATGAGGTGGAGGCGCTGCACGTGAAGTAAGTTGGACTCGTACCCACTACCTCAGCTACCTGTCCTGATGATATCCTCTTATAACACCAAGCGGGAGACTCAGGAGTCCTGTTACTTGCAGGTGCACCACCACACACGACCTTGTAATGGGGACCGGTTAGACCACACGGGCCAATGTGAGATTGGGTGGGTCAGACAAGGGGGGTCCAGCCGTTACATATATATATATATATATATATATATATATATATATATATATATATATATATATATATATATATATATATATATATATATATATATATATTACAACAAGACAAACTGCCTGCAACAGACTAAGCAAATAATGAGTACTTAAATTAGTAATATAATAACCACTAACGGTGCTAGGGGAAATCCCCTATGAAGATGGTCTCATGGACTATGGTAACTGATGTGAACTGTTAACCATTGTTGATCCCATACTAACAGTCTCTTTTTGGGTACTGTCCCTGGTTTGCCTTGATTATACCAACTGAATTTAAGGTGTATGTATATAATATATGTATTTGACATCAGCAGGTATTAGGCAATTTGGTGCATGTGTTATCTATGCTTGCTGTGTGGTTTTATATTTACTAGGGGTAAGGCCGGCCTTGTAGGTTCAAGGGGTTATTGTTAACCCCTTGTTCTACACTGGCGACACACTTTATTCGAGCTCGGCTAGTCCCACGAATTCGGGTATACCCGGGTGTATTGAGGTTTGTGACTGTTTTCTGCCCGAGTGCATTGGGTTATATCCAGGCAGGGAGTGAAGCATTTTATTCCCGCTGGCTGCAATACTGCACAGTATATATATATATATACTGCGTTACAATTCATGAATTTATGCCATCTGGTAGACACCCGAAGCATTGCAGCCTATTAAATCCTAATCATTATAATTTAACAGATCAGCCGCCCGTCAGCCAGGCATGAACCCAGGCTGGAAAGGCAAACGCAACGGGGCTTGTCAGAGGTGAGGAGCGGCGCATTCCAGGTATCTGCCAGGTACATACTGGGTATTTGCTCGAATAAAGTGTGTCGGTGCAGTACATATATTTTGTGCTTATAGGCTTTTTTTTCCCTTGCCTTGGAAATTAGGGGTCCATAAGTATCTTCATAGGGGATTTCCCCTGTCTGATACATATTCTATCACAGGAGCATGTCAGGGTTTGTTTTAATATTTTTTTGTATTTTATGTTTGATTATTTGTGCTGTTAAATAAATCATAATCTTCTTTGATATTTGTTCTGAGTATACTTGAGTGCTGAGTTGGGACGCTTTTCTTATTCTTTTCATTGTTATATATATATATATATATATATATATATATATATATGTGTGTGTGTGTGTGTGTAGAGGTATAAGTACCATGTTAGCCGAGCTTCAAATATCAAAAAATAAATAGATGATACCGTTCTGTGGCTAACGAAATGCTTTTATCTGTGCGAGCTTTCGAGATACACTGATCTCTTCTTCTGGCTATGTTACAATGAATGAAGCAAGCAAAAGGTATACTTAAAAACAGTGTCTCTTGGAATGTTATCTGTGTAGTCCTTCCCCCGGTGTGGATGTGTTTTATGGCTAGAGGTGTCAAAAGGTTCCCGAAAGCAAGTGATGTAAGAGTGTGTGTGTATCTGTGTGAATATAAATGAATGGAGAGCCCACAGTATATACAGTGCTTTACAAAAGGTGTGTGTGGAGTGGGAGTGGATATAAATGGTGTGGGTAGGTGTGGAAATGTGAGAGATTGTAGCACAACTAAAAGTGTGTGTGGATACTATGTGGTCCCTATTGGTGTATAGGGATGGAAAAATAAGGAGTATTAGTATGTGTAAGAGACAGCTGTGTGTGCATACATATAGCACTGTATGTACAGACATGGCCTTTAGCGCTCATGGGAAGAGAGTCCACTTGTATCAGTAATGACTCATAAAATTTCGATCTCTGTTTAGGCCACTTAGTGGCGAGTATTGGATCTATGGGAGATGGTTTATCCCGGTATGTGGACAGCTTTTTACAGCCACTAATTTTTGGATTACCATCTTTCATTAAGGATACATCAGATCTTATTAGTTCTATCCAGGATTTAAAATGGAAGCGGAAGTACAGGTGGGTCACATTGGATATGACCTCCCTGTATTCCATTATTTCACATGAACATGGTATTAATGCGATACAGCATTTTCTTAATTTATCTGACTTTTCTACCACTTTATGCACTTTTTTATTAGAATCTATCACATTTTTATTAACCCACAATTGTATTTTGTTTGACTCGAGTTATTATTTACAAAAATCAGGCACAGCTATGGGTTCGTCTTTTGCACCGTCGTATGCAAATCTTTTTATGGGCCTTTGGGATTCACAACACATTTATCCCGATTCTAATTCATTTCGTAATCACATAATTTTTTTAGACGATTTATTGATGATCTTATTTTGGTGTGGACGGGGATTCTGACTCTCTTATCACCTTTATCAACACTCTTAATACTAATGATTTAAATTTACTTTTCACTTATACTCACAATATGCATCACATTGACTATTTAGATATTACACTGTTTATAGATAATGAAAAAAATATACAAACTGATATTTATAGAAAGGCTCATTCTAAGAACTCACTCCTTTGTGCAACAAGTTGTCATCCCTGATCTCTGATTAGGAGTATCCCAAGGGCACAATTCATTAGACTCAAGAGAATATGCTCTGACAATGAGACATTTATTTTGCAGACTCGTATCATGTCAGAGAAATTTCTGTCAAGGGGTAATAAAGAAAAGGACATTTTAACAGCATTTGAACACGCAGACTCTTTAGATAGAAGGGACATTATTAAGTACAAACTACCTAAGAAAAAACCATTACATACATTTGAAAATGATCTTTCATGTCCGTCATTTATTTCTACTTTTAGTAGACAATCACATTCTATTAGAGAGATTTTTCTAAACATTGGAAAATATTAACATTGGATAAGGATATTGCACCCATTAAACAAGGAGGTCCTAGGTTTATATAGAAAAAAGCAAAAACTTTGGGGTCCCATCTTTAACCAAGCTTATTCAGTTCGGTCCCTCGAGGGTCTCAGGTGCTGGGTACTCCAAAAGGTTTCTTTTCATGTGGGAGGTGTTCTGTTTGCAAGTATGCTAAATCCATCAAAAATATCTCAAATGGTTTTGATAACCTCTGGATTGGGAGTTTTATTAATTGTTATACTAGGTATGTCATATATAACCTACAATGTGGTTGTAAAATGTCTTATATAGGTCGTACAATCAGACCACTGAGACGTAGAATCCAGGAACATGTGAGGCTTATAATCAAAAAGGATATGTCACATCCGGTATCACGTCATTTTTCATCATGTCCTCACGGGAATATTACCAATTTTATATTTTCAGGATTAGAACATGTGGGTCTACAGTACATCTTAGAGGAGGAGATAGACTACACAAACTTAATATGAGAGAAATGTATTGGATATATATCATGAACACTTTACATCCCACAGGCATCAACGTGGAATGGGAACTCAAGCATTTCTTGGTCTAAGTGTACATGACATATATTGTCATTTTTCAATTTGGTTAATATAAGTACAGTACCTAGTACTCATACATTTTTTCTTTATATAGATTTTTTTCACTATTATGTACTGCACCGACACACTTTATTCGAGCAAATGCCCGGTTTGTACCTGGCAGAAACCTGGAATCCGCCGCTGATCACCTCTTGCATGCTGCGTTGCGTTTGCCTTCCCAGCCACGGTTCATGCCTGGCTGACGGGCGGCTGATCTGTTAAATGATAACGAGAAGAATTTACTAGGCTGCAATGTTTCGTTTGTCCACCAGATGGCATAAACTCATGACTTAAGTAATGTTTGGGCTTTGCAAGTTGTTTCGTTTACAAAAAAAGTTACTTTATCCCAGTACAGTATGCTACAGTATTGTAACTTGTCCTTGAGACTGAAGGAAGAGTTGCAAAAAATGTATCAATTTAGGCTTTACATACAGTACTGTATTAAATAAAGACAAAGATCATTTTCACTTACACTATTCTACAGAGACATGAGTGTTCAAGTGGAGCCCGCTTTCCAAAAACCTGACAGAAGTTATGCTTATTTGATATGGGCCGCTATTAATGCAACAGAGGATAAGATGGCAACAGTTGTTCAAATTTATCAGTATTTTATCGAAAATTATGACTTTTACAGATTTTCGCCAACTCCTCATTTGTGGAAGCATGCAATAAGGAAAAGGTTATGTAGTGACCCCTGTTTTCACCGTATTGATCCCCAATTTGTTGGAGGGTATTGGTGTGTGTCACAGGGTTTTTCCCGTATCTATGATAATGGAGGCGGCAAAAGGCGAAGGGTCGTGTTAAAACGAAATAAGAAGCGACAGTCCCTGCCAAGCAATGCGCCAGAACCAGAACCAGAACCAGAACCAGCAGCAGCACCAGCTTATCATCATGGTCCCGCCGTCGGTGACAACTCTGAGATGGATTTCGCAGCCAGTTTTGATGAAGCTTGCATGTACCTAAGCGATTTCCCGCTGACTACAGGTGGGCTAGTCCCTCTGCAAACTATTGACGTGGGTGATGATGAAAGCTGGACTGGAAGTGGGCCGGCGCCGGCGCAAGCTGAATGGGAAATTTTGTAATACTGTACAGTATGGTGAGTACTGTATTTTTGCCGTATTATTTTGGTGGGGCTGGCTGGGTACTTCTTTAGGGGTCTGACCATTACTGTACATTAAAACTTTTCATTTTGTTTTTCCTCAGAAAAGAAAACGGCTAATGGGGGGATTTCGATGGATTATATTGTACTGTATGCTGATGTTTTCCGGCCATACAGTATACTGTGTAATAAACCCGAATAAATAAAACTATGCATTTATTCTACAGTACATGTTCAGTAAATTACTGCACATACTGGGGGCGAGATGTGTTTGCAGCAGAGAGAGATTTAATAATATTGTACAGTGAGCAGGGGGTTCCCTGAGCCAGAAATTAATGCTCAGGGAACCCCCCCCCCCTGCTCCTGATCAATATTATAAAAAATACGGAAAATGCTGCGTCATTACCATAGCGGATAGCCGCTAAGGCAATGAAGGGGTTAACCCACCGTGCCCGCTTTATTGTGTGTAGTGGGGATGGGTGAGGGGGGTATTTGGCCCTTGGTGTGAGTTTAGGACTTGCGGGAGGGGGGGGGGTTGCGGGTGCACTTAACCCCTTCACGACCGTAGCAGTTAATACCGCTACGTTCATGAAGGGGTTAAGCCCTCCCGCTACCCCCCCCCCCCCGCAAGCCCTCCCCAACCATCGTTGGGGCGAATACCCCATTCACCCACCCTCCCGCAACCCACAACAATAAAATACACACAGCAGCCGCCAAAAAATAAATAAATAAATGACAATAAATACATTTGAAATACATTTTTATTGATAGTGTAGATGTGCAGGGGGTCTCCGGAGCTGAACCGCGTTGGTTTTAGGTCTGGGGACCCCGTGCCCCCCGAGATACAGGCCCCTTTAGGGGGTGCCGGTATCCCTCTGCGTTTAAAGGTCCCGATCACGTGACCGCGGCCTGTAAACCAAGCAGAGCAGAGGGATACCGGCACCCCCTAAAGGGGTCTGTATCTCGGGGGGCACGGGGTCCCCAGACCAGAAACCTGTGCGCTTCAGCTCCGGAGACCCCCTGCACATGTACACTATCAATAAAAATGTATTTCAAATGTATTTATTGTCATTTATTTATTTATTTATTTATATTTATTTATTAATTGTGCTGCTGCTGCAAGTCGTAAACTCACACCAAGGGCCAAACACCCCCCTCACCCCCAATAAAAAAAATTCACGCACAGCAGCCCCACAATTAATAAATAAATCTAAATAAATAAAATCTATGTAAAACCCCCTCCCCCTATTCTCGCTTTTAAAACGCCCTGCCTTCTCTCTAATCTATGTAAAAACCCCTCCCCCTATCCCCCTATTGTGTGTGTGCGTTAAGCTTCCCTGCAAGCTATGTAAAAAAACCTCCCCCTATTGTGTGTGTGTTAAATCTGCCTGGCCTGTGTTTCTGAGTGCTGAGTGCTCTGCGTTTAAAGGTCCCGATCACGTGATCGCGGCCTGTAAACCAAGCAGAGCAGAGGGATACCGGCACCCCCTAAAGGGGCCTGTATCTCGAGGGGCACGGGGTCCCCAGACCTGAAACCTGTGCGCTTCTGCTCTGGAGACCCTCTGCACATGTACACTATCAATAAAAATGTATTTCAAATGTATTTATTGTCATTTATTTATTTATTTATTTAGATTTATTTATTAATTGTGCTGCTGCTGCAAGTCGTAAACTCACACCAAGGGCCAAACACCCCCCTCACCCCCAATAAAAAAAATTCACGCACAGCAGCCCCACAATTAATAAATAAATCTAAATAAATAAATAAATAAAGACATGAAGAGAAATAAATATATACTGTACAGTATATACTTTGTATATATATATATATACACACTGTATATATATATATATATATATATATATATATATATATATATATATATATATATACAGTATACATATATACACTGTGTATATATATATATATATATATATATATATATATATATATATATATATATATATATATATATATATATATATATATATATAATACTGAGTTAAGTTATGGTGAGTAAAAAAAGTGACAAAAACCCTCCACAGGAAAGCAAATATGCAAATATAGCTGTATGCTCATCTGCATGTCTTAGGCAGGTCTGCAACCCCACCTTTCCCCAGCGCTTGCCAAACTGTGGGATGGAGTGTATGTATTATAAGGCTGCACTCCCAGGCCAAACAGGATAGAAACTGTTCAGTATCCTGGGAGCCCTATATATGGAATTTATCACCATACCCTGGTTTCTGTCACAATATATATATATATATATCATACAGCTATATTTGTATATATACAGTATATATATATATATATATATATATATATATATATACATACATACTGTATGTGAGTGAAAAGAGAAAAAAGTAACCCGTATGGGAGCACTCAGGTATGCAATTGATATATTTGTTTATTTATTTGACACAGTGCAAAAAGGGATGAATAAACAGTACATGATTTAAAAACACTTAAAAAAGAGGCATGGACCCTTAAACACTAATGAACAGCACTAGGGAACGACACACACTGTCAACCCTAAACATGAAAAGGATAGTGACTCAAAAAACACTAGGGAGAATCAAAGTGAATCACAATAGGTTACTGGGTTCAAAGGCACCTATACAACGCTAAGGATAATGCACACTACACACCAAAAGGTAGACTTGTCAAAGTATAAATGACAGTCTCAAAGCATCACACATCTGCATTAGCATACAGTAATATAACCAATGCCTACAGCACAAATCATGTGTAGGAAAGGTCGTAAGGTGGAATGAAATCCCTAGATGTGTAGAGCAATGAAGTTAATGAATAGCATACAGTATAAAACATAACATTACAATCCACACAGTACATTGCATTTACAGTACATTGTATACTGTAAATGATGCATAGCATTAAATCTATGCACCATATACAGTACTGTACATTCTGCAAATGAATGTTAACAATATAATTGCAAGCTACTCTACCAGTAAATACAAACACTTCCAAACAAGTCAACTACAGTATTTTAACCAATCAAGTAAACCAAAATCAATATATACTGTAAGTACCAACCAGAAAAGACAATTTAAAACCAAACTAACCCTTACAATACCAAGGATTACATCTATCTAATTGTAAAAAACCTTATACATTATACACAGCATTGTTTAAAACCCCCTTCCCCCCTAATGTTTCTGTTAAGCAGATTACACTGAAGGGAGAGAGATATAAAGGCCTAAAGCCCCTTCCCCCCTAATGTTTGTGTTAAACAGATTACAATGAAGGGAGAGAGATATAAAGGCCTAAAGCCCCTTCCCCCCTAATGTTTGTGTTAAACAGATTACACTGAAGGGAGAGAGATATAAAGGCCTAAAGCCCCTTCCCCTCTAATGTTTGTGTTAAACAGATTACAATGAAGGGAGAGAGATATAAAGGCCTAAAGCCCCTTCCCCCCTAATGTTTGTGTTAAACAGATTACAATGAAGGGAGAGAGATATAAAGGCCTAAAGCCTTACCTGCATTGGTAAACCCTCCCTGCATTGGTAAACCCTCCCTGCATTGATGTCGTGCAGTGTACAGTATGTAAATGTGGGGAGGAGGGGGGCCCAATGTGCATAATGTACTGTGAGGTCTAACCACCCTCACCCCCTACCCACATACTGTACCGTTACCCCCCCCCCCATCCTGGCCATGGCCCCTCACGCACAGCAGCTCCACAATTAATAAATAAATCTAAATAAATACATGAAGAGAAATAAATATATACTTTATATATAAATGTGAGTTTATAAATAAAATAAAGAATATTATTTCTAGGCGCCCTAGAACAGAAGTTCCCACGCCAATTTCGCGCTCATTGCTCTTTTTTTGCTCTTTTTTTACAATGTTGCTGGTCTTGCGGCTTTGCAGTCTGCAAGCAAAAAGCGCAAAGTGTATGAAGTCTGGGTGAGCGCTTTCCACATTTGATGCCTACGGCACCTTCCCATTTCTACACACTTCAATACCTGCACAGTTGGTAGCGCTTTCCATCCCAGCTACCATTCTGGATATTCACCTCTCACAGGCCATTCTTGCCCGAGTCTGTCCTATCAGACAGGGGCATTAACCTGTATCCACACCACCTGGACAATTTCTCTCTGTCAGAGACTTGTGCTATTTATTTTATATATTTTTTGTGTAATTATTCATGCAAATTTATGCTCATTTCATATGTGGTTTTCAACATAAAGTGGCTGCTGGGCCTGATCCTAACTCATACAGTATAGCGCTTCCCTGTTTGTTTGTTTATTGCAAGCAAAAAGCAGTTTGTAGTACTGAGTGTGAGATAAATTACTGTATTTATCAGAGTTGATCAAAGAGAGTTGATCAGAAGGATTCCCCTTATATACAGTACGTAGAATTAATAAAATTGTATTATTTTCCGATATCCGCAGTGATTCTGGTCAACCTGACAGATTTTTAGTAATACAGTATACTGTACTGCAAGACCATGTGTTGTCTACCTTTTACTACAGTATACTGTACTGTATGAATGACAATAGAGTGCTGTATACTTTATAATGGGAATCCTTCTGATCAACTCTCTTTGATCAATACTGATAAATACAGTATCATATTTATACCCCTTTAGCACCTGTCGTTCCATCCTATGCACCCATTTACTGTACAATGGTGATTGCGGTCGTATTCACGTACTTTATGTGAGATAAATTAACCAGTTCTTTTATTGCTGAAGTCGCCACAAAATACTTTTATTTACAAATACAGTACAATACAATGGTGAAACATTTCAAGTTAACAGCAATTCAAAACATCAACACACAATAATACATACTTTACAGTACTGTATACTGTACTAGTATATTTGGGCCTTGTCTTTGGGGGTTTATTCATGCAATTATTAGGGTGACCTGGCGTTGGAAATACTGACACAGTACAATCCTACAGTACAGCTACACCACCCACCCCCTCCCTTAGAGTTTTTAATCCCTCCCTGGCCAAGCATCAATCGTCTGGCTAATCCAATCCAATTTAAAACCAGAGACATAACATAAAACACAGACAAAGCTCAGTGCACATCCAGAAAAACTTATATACGGTACAGTGCCTAAATATACATGTATAAATAACTAATAAATAAAATGGTCTTTTAGTTTAACATTTTGGCCAAATTGTTGTAAGCCCTTGAGCCAAACTTCACGGCAGACCACGTTCAAGGGTCCCTACACTAATATAAATTCTTAATAACCTGTGCATTGCCAGGAAGAATGCATCCAGAAAAACTTATATACGGTACAGTGCCTAAATATACATGTATAAATAACTAATAAATAAAACTTTTGCAACTTATATTGACAGATTTATTATAAATCATTCTTCCTGGCAATGCACAGGTTATTAAGAATTTATATTAGTGTAGGGACCCTTGAACGTGGTCTGCCGTGAAGTTTGGCTCAAGGGCTTACAACAATTTGGCCAAAATGTTAAACTAAAAGACCATTTTATTTATTAGTTATTTATACATGTATATTTAGGCACTGTACCGTATATAAGTTTTTCTGGATGTGCACTGAGCTTTGTCTGTGTTTTATGTTATGTCTCTGGTTTTAAATATAAATTGCCATGCTCAGTAGCACTCCTCTGTGAAACTTATATGCTTATATATATGTTGTGGGTATTTTGGGAGGTTCAATTTGAGCTTGTAGGTGTTCTGTATGTTTTATAATTCTTGTGCAGCTAGTCTTGGCTGTTTTGGAGGGTGGCAACCTCCTATCCAATTGAAGCTCACTCCCTCCCACATTTAAATGGTTAAAAGCTCACTCCATGGCATCTCCCACTATCAGGGGAACTTGCCTGCATGCAGTGTGATTGTGACAAATCTATTACAGAGTGCTTTTCCTGGTAATGTACAGGTTAATAAAAGCTTCAATCAGACTTAGAACTTTTGCAACTTATATTGACAGATTTATTATAAATCATTCTTCCTGGCAATGCACAGGTTATTAAGAATTTATATTAGTGTAGGGACCCTTGAACGTGGTCTGCCGTGAAGTTTGGCTCAAGGGCTTACAACAATTTGGCCAAAATGTTAAACTAAAAGACCATTTTATTTATTAGTTATTTATACATGTATATTTAGGCACTGTACCGTATATAAGTTTTTCTGGATGTGCACTGAGCTTTGTCTGTGTTTTATGTTATGTCTCTGGTTTTAAATATAAATTGCCATGCTCAGTAGCACTCCTCTGTGAAACTTATATGCTTATATATATGTTGTGGGTATTTTGGGAGGTTCAATTTGAGCTTGTAGGTGTTCTGTATGTTTTATAATTCTTGTGCAGCTAGTCTTGGCTGTTTTGGAGGGTGGCAACCTCCTATCCAATTGAAGCTCACTCCCTCCCACATTTAAATGGTTAAAAGCTCACTCCATGGCATCTCCCACTATCAGGGGAACTTGCCTGCATGCAGTGTGATTGTGACAAATCTATTACAGAGTGCTTTTCCTGGTAATGTACAGGTTAATAAAAGCTTCAATCAGACTTAGAACTTTTGCAACTTATATTGACAGATTTATTATAAATCATTCTTCCTGGCAATGCACAGGTTATTAAGAATTTATATTAGTGTAGGGACCCTTGAACGTGGTCTGCCGTGAAGTTTGGCTCAAGGGCTTACAACAATTTGGCCAAAATGTTAAACTAAAAGACCATTTTATTTATTAGTTATTTATACATGTATATTTAGGCACTGTACCGTATATAAGTTTTTCTGGATGTGCACTGAGCTTTGTCTGTGTTTTATGTTATGTCTCTGGTTTTAAATATAAATTGCCATGCTCAGTAGCACTCCTCTGTGAAACTTATATGCTTATATATATGTTGTGGGTATTTTGGGAGGTTCAATTTGAGCTTGTAGGTGTTCTGTATGTTTTATAATTCTTGTGCAGCTAGTCTTGGCTGTTTTGGAGGGTGGCAACCTCCTATCCAATTGAAGCTCACTCCCTCCCACATTTAAATGGTTAAAATCTCACTCCATGGCATCTCCCACTATCAGGGGAACTTGCCTGCATGCAGTGTGATTGTGACAAATCTATTACAGAGTGCTTTTCCTGGTAATGTACAGGTTAATAAAAGCTTCAATCAGACTTAGAACTTTTGCAACTTATATTGACAGATTTATTATAAATCATTCTTCCTGGCAATGCACAGGTTATTAAGAATTTATATTAGTGTAGGGACCCTTGAACGTGGTCTGCCGTGAAGTTTGGCTCAAGGGCTTACAACAATTTGGCCAAAATGTTAAACTAAAAGACCATTTTATTTATTAGTTATTTATACATGTATATTTAGGCACTGTACCGTATATAAGTTTTTCTGGATGTGCACTGAGCTTTGTCTGTGTTTTATGTTATGTCTCTGGTTTTAAATATAAATTGCCATGCTCAGTAGCACTCCTCTGTGAAACTTATATGCTTATATATATGTTGTGGGTATTTTGGGAGGTTCAATTTGAGCTTGTAGGTGTTCTGTATGTTTTATAATCCAATCCAAGCCATTGTTTTGTTAATCTGGCCCTGGGCTGTTCAGAACAGCCACTGCTTCTAAATTACTGAAAATATACAGGATAAATATACAGTGATGTGAAATAATCCTTTCTGTGGGTCTGAGAGGGTTGAAAGTCACCAGGTCCTCATACAGTAGAGTACATTCTCGAATACCTTTAGAATGAAAATACAGTATATATAAATATACAGTATAAATATTGCACAGTATACTGTAATGTTAAATAACCCATCCTGTTCTTTTTCCCTTCATACTGTAACAGTATCCTCATTGTGTCTGCGGTACAGTAGTTCATTGAGAGAGGAGAGGTTTTGTGTACATCATTACTGCTGTTTATATACTGTACATTTGACTGCACAAGCAGATTTGACGAACACAAGGCCCCCCCTCCCCCCTGGTGCACGCTTTTTCCTGGAACGACAAGAAAACAAAAACTTTGTTCAGTTACTGTACTGTACTGTATGTGCGTACTGTATTATGGTAGAACTACTGTACAGTAGGTGGCTGGTGCAGCTTTCTCTGGAAAGAAAAAAATGGAGCAGTTAGTAGGCAGTTACTGTAGTATGTCAAACTAGTCTACTGTACTGTATACTGGAACTACTGTATACTCTGACTATTGGGAAAGCTAAAATCTGTGCCATACTTACCTGTATCATACTGTACCTACTGTACAATACTACAGCACTGTACTACTTTCCTGATGCTTGTCCATTGCGCGCGATGACAATGGGCAACACAGTGGCAATATGGTCTATATATTTATTGCATCGTTCCACGGTGAGTACATCGTTCCAAAAACTCATTATGGCTGTATAGAACTCGTCCTTCTTGGAGGGTTTCGCCACTTTACGGATGTGGTCCTTCAGCTGATGCCAGACCATTTCGATCGGATTGAAGTCTGGCGATCTGTGATTGGAAAGAAAGGACAATTAGTTTAAGAGATACAGTACACAGTAAAAACAGTGGGGAACATATAAATGGGACACGGTCTACTGCACTTACTCCGCTGGCGTCTTCACCCAGTTGATGCCGCGCTCAAGGATATGCGCCGTCGACGCGGTGTGCTTGGGATCATTGTCCTGGTAAAAGCGATGACCATTGGGAAAGTCTTGTGTGATGTATCGCACTATCACGGGCACAATGTTGTCTTGGAAGAAATCTTTATTCATGATTCCTATAGCAAGAAAAGAAAAGTGCTCAATAGTACAGTACAGTGCATACGGTAAGGCAACACTAGTCAAGTACAGTGCATTAGGCGGCATTATATTTGAGAAATTGTACCTTCAAAGACGACAATGCATCCCGGTCCACGCCTAGAGATGGCACCCCACACATGCAGCTTCACAGGGTGTTTTGGCCGTGGCTTCAAAGTTATGCGGCCTTTTTTGTGGAACGCAAATCTTGCAAATCTCTCCAGCGACACAGTAGACTCATCAGTGAAGATGCAATCCTGGAAAGTCTCACCGCTGTCGATCCATGCCTGGGCCTGGAGCACTCTTTTGATTTTGTTTGCGTCCCGTATCATGGGGTACGCTCTGTAATGACAATGAATAAAAAATGTTAGCGTCACAGCGCAGTACAGTTTGCAAAACAACACTTTTACTTTACAGTACAGTACCTCCTGTACTGTCCACTACTAACCTCACACGTCCATATTTCCATCCAATTCTGCGTCTCATCTTCTTTATGCTGCTCTCGGATACAGTCAGATTGTGGTTTTCCTGAAGAGTGTTTTTAACCCTTAATGCGCTCCTCTCATCATTCTCCTCACTTATTCTGTCTACCAGAAGAGTAGTCTCCCTACAATGCAAAGAAATTATATTGTGTTATTAATATGCAGCAATATAAAATGTATACTGTATACTGTACATGTAATGTTGTAATATACAGTAAATATAAATATACAAAAAATGTATACTGCTGTACTATAAATATAAATAGACAAAATATACAGTATACAGTACTGTTGTAATATAAATATACTATATAAATATACTGTTGTTATATCATAATAAATACACATCATATACTGTATATTCCGTTGTCAGATGAATTGCAATATACCAAAAGTGTATACTGCTGCACAAAAAATATAAATTGACCACACATACAGTACACTACAGTATATACTGTTGTAATATAATAAATATACTATATACGGTATACTGTTGTTATATCATAATAAATACACATCATATACTGTATATTCCGTTGTCAGATGAATTGCAATATACCAAAAGTGTATACTGCTGCACAAAAAATATAAATTGACCACACATACAGTACACTACAGTATATACTGTTGTAATATAATAAATATACTATATAAATACGGTATACTGTTGTTATATCATAATAAATACACATCATATACTGTATATTCCGTTGTCAGATGAATTGCAATATACCAAAAGTGTATACTGCTGCACAAAAAATATAAATTGACCACACATACAGTATACTACAGTATATACTGTTGTAATATAATAAATATACTATATAAATACGGTATACTGTTGTTATATCATAATAAATACACATCATATACTGTATATTCCGTTGTCAGATGAATTGCAATATACCAAAAGTGTATACTGCTGCACAAAAAATATAAATTGACCACACATACACTACAGTATATACTGTACTGTTGTAATATAATAAATATACTATATAAATACGGTATACTGTTGTTATATCATAATAAATACACATCATATACTGTATATTCCGTTGTCAGATGAATTGCAATATACCAAAAGTGTATACTGCTGCACAAAAAATATAAATTGACCACACATACACTACAGTATATACTGTACTGTTGTAATATAATAAATATACTATATAAATATGGTATACTGTTGTTATATCATAATAAATGGAGCAACATATGGATCAACGGATGGACAAGATAGAGGCAGACATAGCGGGCATACATTATTTGCTCGGTGTTAATGCCCCTGTTTCCCCGACGCTGGAGCAGGGGGGTGACATGGATGTGATGCATGGTACCTTCGACCCCCTTCCATCACCAAGCACACCCCCTCCACCAGAAGATGCAGTGTACTATGCTATTGAGGAGGACATGACAACCCCATCAAGACCACGCCAGGAGACAACCCGGTGACCACTACTGGAGGAAAGCTTCCTCCCAGACACCTTACCATTGCCCATCGCCTCAAGTACACCCGCTCCCAAAAGACCTCCTACACCCGCTCGCATACAAACAGTGCCCGACATCTCCCTGTGCGATCTGCCACCGGCGCTGAGGGAGAAGTATAGGGTGAGGAGTGCTGGTATACCACACAAGTATGCCTTGATCATATTTAAACACCATGTTCCCTACACATTGTACTGCGAGTGGGTGTTCAAAGTGAACTATGATGGGAATCGCCAAAAAAATGCCCCTCCTGCCAATTTAAGGAAAAAGATTGTGGAAGAAATGCAGCGCTATTACCCTGTTACAGATCCTGTAATGAGAGGCGTTAGAGACTGCATTAATGGCGTTTTGCGCAATGCAAGGCATCTGCCATGGCTGGAAAATGGGGAGGACTTTCAGTGAAACCATACTGTAATATTGTGCTGTACTGTACAGTACATGTTTTACCCTATAGTACCTGTTGTACTTAAACAAAGGATACTGAATGTTGTTGTGTGTTGCACGGTTTTTGTACTGTATTTGTAAATAAAAGTTTTTGGTGGCGACTTCAGCAATAAAAGAACTGGTTACTTTATCTCACACTCAGTACTACAGTACAAACTGCTTTTTGCTGCCAGACTGCAAACCCGCAAGACCAGCAACATTGTAACAAAAGAGCAAGGAGCGCGCAATTGGCGTGGGAACTTCTGTTCTAAGGCCCCTAGAAATAATATTCTTTATTTTATTTATAAACTCACATTTATAAACCCCGTCACCCACCCCCGCTAAACACAATAAAAAATAATCACACACAGCATCCCCGCAATAAATAAATAAATAAATAAATACAAATAAATACATTTGAAATACATTTTTATTTATAGTGTAGATGTGCAGGGGGTCTCTGGAGCTGAACCGCACTGGTTTCAGGTCTGGGGACCCCGTGCCCCCCGAGATACAGGCACCTTTAGGGGGTTCCGGTATCTAGCTCTGCGTTAAAAGCCCCGATCACGTGACCGCGGCCTGTAAACCAAGCAGAGCAGAGGGATACCGGCACTCCCTAAAGGGGCCTGTATCTCGGGGGGCACGGGGTCCCCAGACCTGAAACCTGTGCGCTTCTGCTCCGGAGACCCCCTGCACATCTACACTGTGAATAAAACACACACATCATTAAAGAATCATTCTTTAGCTTAGCGGCTATGCGCTATGGTAAAGAAGCAGCATTTCTGTCTTTTTAATAATATTGTAGAGTGAGCAGGGGGTTCCCTGACACAGAAATCTAATCTCAGGGGACCCCCTGCTCCTGCACAATATTATTAAAAGTTCAGAAACGAGGCTTCATTAGCATAGCGTATAGCCGCTAAGGTAATGAAGGGGTTAAGGCATAATAACCAATAAATACATTCAATACACTACCCACTACCCATGGCAACCTCCGCTGCTGTACAGTAAAACAGAGAAAAAAAATAACACTTTCAAAGTAATGTCCCCTAACCCCTTAATCACCATAGCGGTTATTAACCGCTACAGTCATGAAGGGGTTAACCCGCCCTCACCCACCACTCGGGACGCCTACTGTACATACCCTCCCACTCTAACCCCCCACCCCGTGAGGCCTAACCACCCTCAACCCTCACCCACTAACTACCCACAAGGGAGGCCTACCCACATACCATTGGGGAAACACTCCACCCCCACCCCAGTACCCACAATAAAAACAGTACAATCACCCACAATAAACAGCATTCTATTTATTAAATACATTACCCACCCCCTGTGCCCCCCCCCCATAAATACAAGATTTATTCTTTTACATTCAGGGTCCATAACGCAGCCCCACGCTAGTCCCCGGTGGGCTGGCAGGGCACCTGGACAGACCTACAGTTTACCAGCAGCATTCCACAGGTTCTGGAGGCCTGCTGGTGGATCCTGCCAGCACCATGGCACCCAGGTGGTCTCCTTGGGTCACCGTGAGCCACAATTGGGTCCCCACGGTAGGCCCAAGGATGTCTGGGAGCCCCGGGTCAAACCCACAGGTGTCTGCGGGGCCTCGGGTGGTTCCCATGGGGGTCTGGGGAACTCACGGGTGCTCACTACGGGTCCGCGGTGCCCCCACAGAAGTGGGACCACACATCATCATCCCCGCACCTACGGCTCGGAGGTGCCCCCACAGAAGTGGGACCACACATCGTCATGCCCGCAGACTACGGGTCCGCGGTGCCCCCACAGAAGTGGGACCACACATCATCATCCCCGCATGTGTCACCCGTGGAACCACCAGCCTGCTACCCTTTAGGATACCCGAGGATTCCCCGCGGGTGGTCTCCAGAGGTCCCACGCAAAACCACGGAAGTAACCCTGAATGTAAAAAAAATAAACCTGGCCTATACATTCAATACATACACCCTCCCCCCCAACACCTACAGTACAATAATGTGCAAAATAACTTTTATCCAGATATGGATAATAGATTAATTGCCCATTATTAAAAACATTAACTAGCATATACAAATAAATAAAGTACTACTGACCTCATCAATACGAAGTGTCCGATGCCAGCGCCTTCCTTCTCTTGCCCACACAAAACATAGCAAAAACCAAGCCAATACATTGCAATTACATTCAGATATCAATTAACCCCTTAAACACCTTATCGGATAATAACCGCAAAGGTAATTAAGGGGTTAAGCCACACAGGCACGATACCCACCCTTCACCCATGAATTTGTACTGTGGCTTCATCATGCAACTATATATATATACTGTACAGTATATATACTGTATACATACAGAGAGACAGAGAGAAAGAGAGAGAGAGAGAGAGATATATACAGTATATATATATACACACGTTATATACACACCCATGATAAACCAAATATACAGTACAAATAAATGTAGAAGGGTTATCAAAACCATACTGTTCTACAACCAAACACTTCTCCATACAGACACTACATTAAAATCAATTTCCTTTAAAAATCCTAACTGATCTCACAATCTACTATACTGTATATGATCACAAACCAATGAAAAAAGTCACATTCCAAAATGCATAAAATCTATGCACCATACTGTATACATTCTGCAAATTAATCAACGTAAACAAAAATCAATTAGCAATCATTATTTAGATCCCTAAACATTTCACACTCAATCATGAACAATGAAACCATTAACAGATTCACGCCTAGAGCAGAACAATTAAGCCTTTGAAAAAATATAAGTACCGACAAAAAATACAACCTTTACAGTACAACCAAGGCTATCTATCCCTGACCTTCCTCAAACACACAATACAATACCAAGGAATAATACATCTATCTAATTTTAAAATACTTTAAACTCACAAAATAATTAAAAACACATCTAATCCAGCTTTTAAAACATCATCATTTCTTACCCTGAATGTATACTGTACAGTATATCTCTCTAGACATATATATTGTACATACATACATACAGTGGCAAGAAATGATATACCACAAAAAAAAAAAAATACACATGTTAAAAAACCTTTTGAAATAATTAACAAGTTAAATAAAATACATTTCTTTACTGTAGTTCACTTACCATTACTTGCCCCCACCGACTCCCGTTGCCCAGCTTACTCACGAACCAATCCACGATCAGGAACCAATAAAATAATAAACCATTCAAAATAATAAACATTAAACTAAAAATCCAAATCAATCCACGGGTCTTCTACTTGTAATACATCTTCATCTGTATTCTTCTTTCTTCTATCTCCTTCCGGGCGGGGCAGGGCGTGGTCTTCTTTCCATCATCGGCCACGCCCTTGTCTTTTTTCTTCTCCGGAGGTCCTTCCTCCGCGGCGTCTGGCTGCAAAATGAGACGACATAGGCTTTTAAAGGCCTATGACGTCACATTTTGCGTCATGGTTCCCACGGTCCTGATTGGACCGTGAAAACCATGTGTGTTGGCCGATAATAAAAAAATGATGACGTCACTTAAAGGGAATGAAAGCACAGCCAATCAGAATGGCTTTGCTTCAATTGCCTTTAAGTTGACGTCATGAAAAGGCACATGGCCGTGCACACATGGTACTAGAGCCAATCAGAGCGTGGGAACTTTATCCCTACTGTGATTGGCTCTGTTATACCATGTGTCAGGGGCTTGGGGGAGAAAGGATGTGACGTCAATGAAAAACTGTCACGTGGTACGGTAGCCAATCAGAGCGTGGAAACTTTATCCTTATTGACGTCACATCCTTTCTCCCATTTTTTGTGGTATATCATTTCTTGCCACTGTATGTATGTATGTACAATATATATGTCTAGAGAGATATACTTTACAGTATACATTCAGGGTAAGAAATGATGTTGTTTTATAAGCTGGATTGGATATGTTTTTAATTATTTTGTGAGTTTAAAGTATTTTAAAATTAGATAGATGTATTATTCCTTGGTATTGTATTGTGTGTTTGAGGAAGGTCAGGGATAGATAGCCTTGGTTGTACTGTAAAGGTTGTATTTTTTGTCAGTACTTATATTTTTTCAAAGGCTTAATTGTTCTGCTCTAGGCGTGAATCTGTTAATGGTTTCATTGTTCATGATTGAGTGTGAAATGTTTAGGGATCTAAATAATGATTGCTAATTGATTTTTGTTTACGTTGATTAATTTGCAGAATGTATACAGTATGGTGCATAGATTTTATGCATTTTGGAATGTGACTTTTTTCATTGGTTTGTGATCATATACAGTACAGTAGATTGTGAGATCAGTTAGGATTTTTAAAGGAAATTGATTTTAATGTTGTGTCTGTATGGAGAAGTGTTTGGTTAGGGCAGTATGGTTTTGATAACCCTTCTACATTTATTTGTACTGTATATTTGGTTTATCATGGGTGTGTATATAACGTGTGTATATATATATATACTGTATATATCTCTCTCTCTCTCTTTCTCTCTGTCTCTCTGTATGTATACAGTATATATACTGTACAGTATATATATATAGTTGCATGATGAAGCCACAGTACAAATTCATGGGTGAAGGGTGGGTATCGTGCATGTGTGGCTTAACCCCTTAATTACCTTTGCGGTTATTATCCGATAAGGTGTTTAAGGGGTTAATTGATATCTGAATGTAATTGCAATGTATTGGCTTGGTTTTGGCTATGTTTTGTGTGGGCAAGAGAAGGAAGGCGCTGGCATCGGACACTTCGTATTGATGAGGTCAGTAGTACTTTATTTATTTGTATATGCTAGTTAATGTTTTTAATAATGGGCAATTAATCTATTATCCATATCTGGATAAAAGTTATTTTGCACATTATTGTACTGTAGGTGTTGGGGGGGAGGGTGTATGTATTGAATGTATAGGCCAGGTTTATTTTTTTTACATTCAGGGTTACTTCCGTGGTTTTGCGTGGGACCTCTGGAGACCACCCGCGGGGAATCCTCGGGTATCCTAAAGGGTAGCAGGCTGGTGGTTCCACGGGTGACACATGCGGGGATGATGATGTGTGGTCCCACTTCTGTGGGGGCACCGCGGACCCGTAGTCTGCGGGCATGACGATGTGTGGTCCCACTTCTGTGGGGGCACCTCTGAGCCGTAGGTGCGGGGATGATGATGTGTGGTCCCACTTCTGTGGGGGCACCGCGGACCCGTAGTGAGCACCCGTGAGTTCCCCAGACCCCCATGGGAACCACCCGAGGCCCCGCAGACACCTGTGGGTTTGACCCGGGGCTCCCAGACATCCTTGGGCCTACCGTGGGGACCCAATTGTGGCTCACGGTGACCCAAGGAGACCACCTGGGCGCCATGGTGCTGGCAGGATCCACCAGCAGGCCTCCAGAACCTGTGGAATGCTGCTGGTAAACTGTAGGTCTGTCCAGGTGCCCTGCCAGCCCACCGGGGACTAGCGTGGGGCTGCGTTATGGACCCTGAATGTAAAAGAATAAATCTTGTATTTATGGGGGGGGGGCACAGGGGGTGGGTAATGTATTTAATAAATAGAATGCTGTTTATTGTGGGTGTTTGTACTGTTTTTATTGTGGGTACTGGGGTGGGGGTGGGGTGTTTCCCCAACGGTATGTGGGTAGGCCTTCCTTGTGGGTACTAACTGGGTGGTTAGGCCCCCGGGTGGGGGGGGGTTAGTGTGGGAGGGTATGTAGGCATCCCGAGTGGTGGGTGGGTGAGGGTGGGTTAACCCCTTCATGAATGTAGCGGTTAATAACCGCTATGGTGATTAAGGGGTTAGGGGACATTACTTTGTATGTTTTAATTTTTGTGTCTGTTTTGCAGAAGCGGAGGGGCCATGGCCAGGATGGGGGGGGGGGTTAACGGTATGTGGGTAGGGGGTGAGGGTGGTTAGCAATGCAGGGAGGGAGATTTACTGGTAACAGAAACATCTCTCTCCCTTCAATGTAATCTGTTTAAAGCCCCCTCCCCCCTAATGTGTGTTTCTGTAAAATCTCTCTCCCTTCAATGTACTGTAATCTGTTTTACAGAAACATTAGGGGGGGAAGGGGCTTTAGGCCTTTATATCTCTCTCCCTTCATTGTAATCTGTTTAACACAAACATTAGGGGGGAAGGGGCTTTAGGCCTTTATATCTCTCTCCCTTCAGTGTAATCTGCTTAACAGAAACATTAGGGGGGAGGGGGCTTTAGGCCTTTATATCTCTCTCCCTTCAGTGTAATCTGCTTAACAGAAACATTAGGGGGGAGGGGGCTTTAAACAATGCTGTGTATAATGTATAAGGTTTTTTACAATTAGATAGATGTAATCCTTGGTATTGTAAGGGTTAGTTTGGTTTTAAATTGTCTTTTCTGGTTGGTACTTACAGTATATATTGATTTTGGTTTACTTGATTGGTTAAAATACTGTAGTTGACTTGTTTGGAAGTGTTTGTACAGTATTTACTGGTAGAGTAGCTTGCAATTATATTGTTAACATTCATTTGCAGAATGTACAGTATTGTATATGGTGCATAGATTTAATGCTATGCATCATTTACAGTATACAATGTAAATGCAATGTACTGTGTGGATTGTAATGTTATGTTTTATATTGTAAAATAAGTTAGGATTATTAAATGGATTATTATTATTGTCTGTATAGAGAAGCGTTATCTGTAGGACAGTATGATTTTGATAACCATTCTACATGTATTTGTACTATTGGTTCATCATGTGTGTATATATACTGTATACTTTATATATATATATATATATATATATATATATATATATATATATATATATATATATATATATATACATCTACACTACAGTATCAATAAAAATGTATTTCAAATGTATTTATTGTCATTTATTTATTTATTTAGATTTATTTATTAATTGTGGGGCTGCTGTGCGTGAATTTTTTTTATTGGGGGTGAGGGGGGTGTTTGGCCCTTGGTGTGAGTTTACGACTTGCAGCAGCAGCACAATTAATAAATAAATATAAATAAATAAATAAATAAATAAATGACAATAAATACATTTGAAATACATTTTTATTGATAGTGTACATGTGCAGGGGGTCTCCGGAGCTGAAGCGCACAGGTTTCAGGTCTGGGGACCCCGTGCCCCCCGAGATACAGGCCCCTTTAGGGGGTGCCGGTATCCCTCTGCTCTGCTTGGTTTACAGGCCGCGATCACGTGATCGGGACCTTTAAACGCAGAGCACTCAGCACTCAGAAACACAGGCCAGGCAGATTTAACACACACACACAATAGGGGGAGGTTTTTTTACATAGCTTGCAGGGAAGCTTAACGCACACACACAATAGGGGGATAGGGGGAGGGGGTTTTACATAGATTAGAGAGAAGGCAGGGCGTTTTAAAAGCGAGAATAGGGGGAGGGGGTTTTACATAGATTTTATTTATTTAGATTTATTTATTAATTGTGGGGCTGCTGTGCGTGAATTTTTTTTATTGGGGGTGAGGGGGGTGTTTGGCCCTTGGTGTGAGTTTACGACTTGCAGCAGCAGCACAATTAATAAATAAATATAAATAAATGACAATAAATACATTTGAA
Organism: Ascaphus truei; assembly: GCF_040206685.1. Lineage (NCBI taxonomy): Eukaryota > Metazoa > Chordata > Amphibia > Anura > Ascaphidae > Ascaphus > Ascaphus truei. Next base: position 223,402,106 of record NC_134484.1, read on the forward strand.
ATACATTTTTATTGATAGTGTACATGTGCAGAGGGTTTCCAGAGCAGAAGCGCACAGGTTTAAGGTCTGGGGACCCCGTGCCCCCCGAGATACAGGCCCCTTTAGGGGGTGCCGGTATCCCTCTGCTCTGCTTGGTTTACAGGCCGCGGTCACGTGATCGGGACCTTTAAACGCAGAGGGATACCGGCACCCCCTAAAGGGGCCTGTATCTCGGGGGGCACGGGGTCCCCAGACCTAAAACCAACGCGGTTCAGCTCCGGAGACCCCCTGCACATCTACACTATCAATAAAAATGTATTTCAAATGTATTTATTGTCATTGATTTATTTATTTTTTGGCGGCTGCTGTGTGTATTTTATTGTTGTGGGTTGCGGGAGGGTGGGTGAATGGGGTATTCGCCCCAACGATGGTTGGGGAGGGCTTGCGGGGGGGGGGGTAGCGGGAGGGCTTAACCCCTTCATGAACGTAGCGGTATTAACTGCTACGGTCGTGAAGGGGTTAAGTGCACCCGTAACCCCCCCCCCCTCCCGCAAGTCCTAAACTCACACCAAGGGCCAAATACCCCCCTCACCCATCCCCACTACACACAATAAAGCAGGCACGGTGGGTTAACCCCTTCATTGCCTTAGCGGCTATCCGCTATGGTAATGACGCAGCATTTTCCGTATTTTTAATAATATTGATCAGGAACAGGGGGGGGGGGGGGGGTTCCCTGAGCATTAATTTCTGGCTCAGGGAACCCCCTGCTCACTTTACAATATTATTAAAATAATGCTTCTTTACCATAGCGCATAGACGCTAAGGTAAAGAACGAGTGTTTATTTATACTGTATATTGTATGTGTTTTATTGATACTGTACATGTGCAGAGGGTCTCCAGAGCAGAAGCGCACAGGTTTCAGGTCTGGGGACCCCGTGCCCCCCAAGATACAGGCCCCTTTAGGGAGTGCCGGTATCCCTCTGCTCTGCTTGGTTTACAGGCCGCGGTCACGTGATCGGGGCTTTTAACGCAGAGCTGGATACCGGCACCCCCTAAAGGGGCCTGTATCTCGGGGGGCACGGGGTCCCCAGACCTAAAACCAACGCGTTTCAGCTCCGGAGACCCCCTGCACATCTACACTATCAATAAAAATGTATTTCAAATAATTTTTAATGTGCGCAGAGAGAGAGCAGCGGATCTCTCTCTGCTGCAAACACATCTCGCCCCCGCCGCCCATACAGTAGTATCATTTATGTATGTGCATATACAGTACAGTACAGTACAGTACTGTACAGTACTGTATGTTAGGGCTTACAGGGGTTGTTGTTATACAGTATATATATATATATATATATATATATATATATATATATATATATATATATATACAGTATACAGTATATATACTGCATTACAATTCATTATAGGGGACGGCTTCACAGAGAATAGCTCGCAAGCGCCACCATGTGTATTTTGACAGCATTGCTGTATTGTAACCAGCCAGAATAAAAAGCTTAAATTCCTGTTTGAAAATAACGCAATGCACTCTGGCAGAAAACTATCAGAAACCTGAATACACCGGAGTATACCCGAATTCGCGGGACTAGCCGCGCTCGAATAAAGTGTGTCGCCAGTGTATAAATATTACTCATTATTATACACATTGATTTTTGTTACTAGGTTATATAGTTTATGTTATATATGTATGCACCTTTTATGGAGTTTAATAATATAAGATTTATATATGAATTTTGGTATAAGTATAGTTTAGTTTTATAGTCTATAATCTTTGTAAAATCTTGGGATTAATTGATTTTCTCCCATCAATTAGATAGAATTATTATATGCATTCTTAGTAAAGAAGGATATAGATATGTTTCTTTTCTGATTTTCTGTTGTTCGTTTTGTTGCTTTCTTTTTGCCACTTTGTCACTGGTTTTGTATATAAGTTGTTGATCATTTATATAATATGTCAGCATGCTTATATTTGTTTTTAAATATTCTATGTTTTGTATGTCTTTTTAAATATTTTTGCACTAGTTTGTATTGTATATAGTCTCCAGTGATTCCTGTTGAGTGATTACCTGTATTGGGAGAAGTACTGATATACCTTGAGATGGGGAATCAATGCATTATTCAGCAGATGTGCTTGATTTCAAATACTCATTTAGGGCTCCCAATCAGTGCCTGAGGATCACTATATAAGCTTCACTGTTGGCTAAGCTAGTCACTCTTTGACAAAGTCCTATTGGTGGACGAAACGTGTCAGAGTTACTCTGTGGCAGATTTGTTTCTACATGAACTGAATAAACAACCTTTATATCTTATTGCGTTTGGACACATTTGATTGTACCCCCCCAGTGAGCTGTGATCCGCCCAAACCAACAATTTCTTTCTTACCTGATTATCCGGCTGGAGCACGCTCTATAGCGCACCTGATGAACTTCCCATTCGCAGTGTTTGAGGATTGAACTCGACGAGTCAAATTGTGAGTACTTACTCTTTGCGGGATTGCGTGGCTATGCATGGGATGCCGGGATGTGTGAGGGTAATGGCGGAGATTAACTGTGGTTGGCCAGTCGCATGGTTCCGTGCAGGGAACACGGCTCCACTGTTAGCTTGTCTCCTTACCATATTGTGGCCCCGTCCTGATGCTGAGTCTCGTGTGCACAGTGTTACTCCCCGGTTTATGTTTCTAAGATTCAGGATGTTGATCAGCAGCGCTTATTTTATTATCATCTTTATTGTGGACATTGTAGAATCTATTTGCACTAATTTGGAGCATCGGTCTTTGGAGTTTACTCTCTGCTTGTTTTTCTCCTTGTGGGGCGTGGCTACAACCAATACGGAGAATCCTGTGACATCACTGATCAGCTGTGGATGATGAAGCAAAGTTGGTGAGATGCACAGCGTGCACACTCTATATCCATAGTGTTTGGTACGTCCACCGCCTGCTATGGTACACGAGTGAGAAGCTGCATTACATCTGCATTATAGCTGGGACTCTGCTGCTGTTGGTGATTGAGATTTTTATTCTCAAACATGCTTTCTGTTCTTGAATTTTTTGTGAGTGCGCAATTTTTATTTTTATCCAGTTCCTATAAATTTTAAACTTTAATACACTATGAGTGCTTCTGTTTTTTGTTTTTCTTTTTTATAGATATCCTTGAAGGAGTGGTGATCCTTACAAATAGGCTGCAGAAATTCTGATGGACAGTGGTTTTGGAACTGGACTAATATTTGTATCGTATTCACTGTTTTTTTTTACATTTTATATTTTCATATTCAGTTGTTATTTGGTTAATATTATTGTTTATATATATGATACATATTTGATTTATCTGTGGTATTGTTTGGCTGTATATATTTGCACAGATCTCCTATACTTAAGGTCTCTCTAATCATTAGCTGTATAGATTCATAAAGAGTTAATCTGTGTTTATAGGTGTAGGTAGGCGCCACTCTGTTTTTTGCATATATAGTTGCTACAGTATAATGCAGGTGCATATAAATACTAACTACATTTAACCAGGCTTTTAAATAACTTTAAAATGATATATCTTCATACATGCCCTTCATAGTATTTTTCATAAATTCTCTTTCCCCTTCCTTTTCCTTCTAAAGTATTTATGGAGCTTCTTTAAACCCACATCCTAAATCTAATTCAACGTTTTACTTATTGTACTATCCATTTTCTGAATTACAAAATGCATTACCTTATTTTACAAGTTCAAATGATTTATCTATGGGTGTACAAAAAGTTTGCACACGTTCACAAATTCATCAAAATTGGCTTATTTTACGTGAAAAAATGCAAAAAAAAAGTTTTGCCCAACAAAAGTAATTCTCATCTTAATATTCAAATAAGCTTCAATTTCTTCTTCATGCTGCATTAATCTACCTTTCTGTTGTTTATTGAACTTTGTTTATAATGACACCACATTCTCATTATATCCTGCTGGAATCCATACTGGCAGATAACCCAAACATATCAATTGCTTATGATGGATACTTTATTTAAATTATATAAATCATAATTCAATCCTGTTGTGTCCTTCCCATTGTCATTGGTATTACAATATACAGTATAATTTGATCGTAGATTAATTCAGCCATGTTTTTGTCTGAAAAAGCTTACCAATAATGCTGTTTTGCAAAGTCGATGCAATTGGTCAAACTAACAACTAGAGAATATATTGCTTACTTGTGTCTGTGCCCTTCCATCTATCTTCAGTGACATGTTTTACAGATTAAACAAACTCTATTCACAGCAATTCTACTCATCCAATGAACTGTATCATAAGTAAAATCAAATACTAAATGTATAATTTATGTGGCAGGCTAAAATTTCCAGTAAATGAAAGGTAAAGGTCATCATTGCCATTGATGCTCATCAGACCCAGATAACATGGATCATTTTAACTGCCAAATCAATATTTTGTTCAATTAAAATTATTACTCATATCATGACAGGTTCTATTTTAACTGTTAACTGTTTTGTGTTAAAAGTGATGTTAGTGAACATGCCCTTGATTAAGTTTTGTGCTGTAAGTGTTTTACTGCATCTGTCACAATACTAATGCAAAAGTTGCACATGATGTACAGTATCTGACAGCAAACCTACTGGAAGTCAATATTACAACATAGAAACCTTAATAAATAACCTACATGTACAGTATATGGTAATAGCTTTTGATATTATTAGCATCATAACATTTTTGCATTTATTTCTAACACTTACGGTATATACTTTGTCTATGGCAATGTAATATACACTATAACAGCCCAAAGCCATGACGTTTCAGAGATGCAATCAGCCATAAGTGTGTGGCAGTTTGTGGTATTATAGTCTAGATACATATGTGTGTCAAATGTTATCACAAAGGGCAACTTTAATTTTAAAAATAACTTTTTTTTTGTTGAAATGTCAATATAGTGGTAGAAGACAGTCTGCCAAAGGTGATCTAGCATATTGATTAGCATGGGACAGAACCACTGTCAATGGGAAACAACAACATTATCTGGGTCAGCAAACTCAATTAGGAAATTGATAAGATTTGTAATGAGTTAACATACTGTACCTGTTAATGCATTTGTAATACTGGATTGTTCCATTTACTGTAACGAAAGATAATGAGCATTCTGAAAATATATACAATTATAATACGACAATCTCCAAAATACTTATTCCATAAGACAGCATCCAGGTTTTGAAAATGTATTTTGGCCCATTCACTGGCAGAATCTATGGGTATTGTGCAGGCTAAGTTACACAATAAATTGCTCCTCCCATCTCCTACATTTCCTCCACAGTTTTAAAGAAGGAACAAAGAAAATGTAATACTGTCTACCAAAGATGGTTGTTTGCTCTATTAATGACACAGTTCAGAAATACCTGAATTCGATTATCAATGTGTTTTTGACAGGGTACTTTACTTGGTAAAAATGGCAGGCATTGAAATGTGTTTTTCCTATTGCTAATATTGGGTCAGTGCTTATGTGGCAGTTTATGTTGCCTGGCATAGTGGCAGCTCATGCCCACAGGGCCTGGGTGTACCACCTTGTCAATCAATTGTTTGTGTTTTAAATTCAAAGTGTTTTAAATGTGATGGTTGTTTTAAAGATTGGCAGGATGCATGTTGCTTGGCATAGTGGCAGCTCATGCCTGAAGGAAAGGGGTGTGCCACCTTGCCAATTAATATTTTTTTTTGGCATTTTAAAGATTAAAATTGAATGTGTTTTTAATTTTGTGTTTGTTTTGGGGATTGGCAGGTTGTATATTGCCTGGCATGGTGGCAGCTCATGCCCACAGGGAATTGGAGTGCCACCATGTCAATCAATTATGTTTTATTTTTTTTGCATTTTTAATGGATTTTTATTTTATATGTAATTTTGTGGGTTTTTTTTTTTAGATTTCACATTTACAGTATTGCTATAGTGTTAAGGCATGCCCATATAATATGGGCATGCTTTAACACTATGAATACAAAAAGGATGGGGGAGCACAATAGTTGGAAACAGACACTATTGTGCTCCCCCATCCTTTTTGTATTCATTGCCTACAAGGGTCCCGGATAGATCCTGCTGGGGTTCCGAGTCACAAGAGGACACCACTTGAAAACCACTTACAGGCAGTATTACACCACTCTTTTTATACTTCCGCACATCAGATAAGCCATACAGAGATAGCGCCCGGGTACCTCCTCAAACAACTCATGCTTTAACACTATGCCAATAAATGGGTAGTGGGGGTGGTGTCCCCAGTTAGGGGGAGTTAACCCTTTAATTACTGTAGAAGTAACTAACCGCTAAGTTGATTAAGAAGTTAGGGGGCATTAGATTGTATTTTTTTTACTGTGCTGTTGCTGTTGATGCCCACGGAGGACAAGGATGGTGATGAGGATGAGCACAGCCTTCATCCTGGCAGGGGTAAATGCCAGTTTAATTTACTTTATGCTGCTGATTTATGTTTAATTTTAAATGGGCAAATGCACTATTATCCATATCTGGATAATAGTAATTTTGTCCATTACTTTACTGTATGTATTGGGGGTGGGGCGGGGGGGTGTATTTATTTGAATGTATTGAATTTTTTCTTTTTATGCATAGGATTGATACCACCGGCAAGCGGGGACCACCGGATACATGTGGGAATTACCCAAGGAAACCCGGACACTTATGGTGACCACCTGGAGACCCCTGGACCCTGCGGGAACAACCTGAGGACCCCCAGACACCCGCAGGGGCAGCCCAAGGACTCCAGTGGAGCCCAGGACACCTGCAGGGCCACCTGGAGGCCCCTGGTGACACATGGGAACCACCCGAGGATCAACGGACACACGCAGGGACCACCCGAGGATCAATGGACACATGCAGGGACCACCCAAGGACCTGCGGGGACCCGTGGGAACAAGCTGAGGACCGCCAGACACCCACAAGGACCAGAGGACCCCTATGTGGCCCCTGGACACCCACAAGGACCACCTGGAGACCACCAGACACCTGTGAGCACAACCCAAGGACCCTCGCTCCCCCATGGGCCCCCTGGACACCCCCGGGAACCACCTGAGGACCCCCAGACACCTGCAAGGACCACCCAAGGACACGCATGGGGCCCCCAGAAACCGGCAGGGATCACCTGGGGGCCCCCAGACACCTGTGGGGACCACTGAGGACATCCGGACACCCATGGGAACCACCTGAGGAACCCCAGACACCCTCAGGGGTTTCTCCGAGCTGAACAAAGTTGATTTCAGCATCGGGGACCCCCTACTTCCCGAGATACAGGCCCTGTTATGGGGTTCCGGTATCCCTCTGCTTTATTAAGATCTCACAGTCACGTGACCCACAGTATTTTAACATGGGGATACTGGCACCCCATAAAGGGGCCTGTATCTCAGGAAGTAAGGGGTACCCGGACCTGAAATCAATGTGTTTCAGCTCTGGAGACCTCCTGCTAAAATACTGTAGTGTTTAAAATGAAATTTAAAAAATGCAATCGCCTGTTAGAGTCGCGCAGTTAGAGTGACTGATTCAGCCTATCTCTTACTGTGTGTCTTTTACAGACAGGTAGACTCCGGTAGGATTAACACAGCAGGGACCCCTGCTGTGTTAATCTGATGGGCCATTAGTCTGCTACAGCACATTTTGAGAGATTTTCGGGGACACTTTGAAATCCAATTCGTTAAATGCTCAAATAACGGCCGCTGCATCTGTAGCCTTGGATTTGCAAACATGATTAATTGTTAGATGGTTTCGTTTTCAGAGCCTTTTTTTTATTCAGCCAGGAGGCCTTGAATGTAGGTTTTTCCTATGTTTTTAGTTGTTTGGCATTGGTTCTCTTTGGAAGAAGTTTCAGATTAACAAGACCATAAAGACTATAGTGGCCTTCTGCATGAATGGAATAAGAGATATTTTTATTTATATAATTAATACCTTTAGTGCCAATATGATTTCCTAGGCTTTTATCAGTTTGTCAACAAACAACAGTTACATCTCTCGTTGCCCATAGTTATCCAAATATTGTGGGGTGTTATTTTAAACTCTCAAAGGATCATGTTACAGCTACAGTACATGTTACTTACGTAGATCAGTTGTGAAAAGGTGTAAGCCGGGTACCCATCTTAGTACCTCTTCTTTAAGAGCTCACATGACCTGCCACAACAGGACAAAGAGGCAAGCAAACTTAGATAGCCATCATAAGATGAAGGGGGGTTACAGTAATCAGAAAACACAGTGTAATGTCAAAGGCAGAGATGGAGACAATAAAGTAGGGTACTGGCATCAATAGACAACATACTCAACCCAACACAATAACTATTGTCTCAATGTGGCAATGCATTTCATCATGTAAATGTAGATGATTTTGGTGTAACAGGGATGATGACGATGACGATGACGATGACGATGACGATGACTGTGGCATGGGTGCAAAGCAGACATTATGATGTGAGTGATAATGCACTTAGTACTAGTACAAGCAGCCTGACACCGCAATGCACCAACCACCTCCTACAGTTTGACGTGTGTTTCCCTATTTTCAAATAACAAAAAAGGTAAAAAAAAAAGTCAACGTCTGCAGAAGCAAAATGTTCTGTAAATATGCCCCTTTACCCACAGGCACCCTGCCGCCAGACACAGGAGTACCTCCAGGTTCAGGCTTAGGCCTTGCCCTCATGTCTTGCCCCGCGAGGACACGGGTGACGCACCATGCCGAGTCACTAAGAGCACACGTTGGGTTAATCCCTACTGATCTCGGATCACCTGCACCTGTGAACTAACTCCACCCCCGTCTACCATTGGGCAGCTGCTTCCTAGTTGGCAGTACTCCCAACACCTGCCTGCAGCTCATTGGTCTAACCTCCTTTATATGCTCAGCCAGCCCTCTGGCAAATTTACTGAGCATAAGTCTTCATTGCATTCAAAGTGCTTACTGCAATCTCTGCTGCCGTGTATTGTATATTCTCCACTCTGTGCCTTCTGTGGTGGCAGTTCCTGTCCATTTATCCATGACCACAGCCTCCGAACCTCGACTACCTGCCCCCAATCACTATGGCTGTGATCCCCATGGTTGCTGTGGTTTCCTGAACCAATGTTTCATTCAATTCGAATTAATGCCTTCCCGTTTTATGTCACAGAGATCTAAGATGGCATATATAATTTCTTTACTAACTGATGAAGCTAACTGGAGATGGGGAGATAGGGTGGGTGTAATATCCAGACGCGAAAGTTTCTGGATATATACACTTAAAACGCTGGCTCCCAAGGGGTTAAACATCGAGTTTTACCTGGCTTCCTTTTCGAAGGGTTAATTTTTCCATTCTTCTTTTTTATCACAGTCGGTGGATATTTTCATTTATTTTATTTGAGGTATAAGTGTTATTCTGGTTCCTTTGTAATAATGTATATATTTAATTTGACATGTATTATGTGTCAGTTTTTTAGGTCTGTGCTAGCTGGTAGGTTTGACCTCCAACCCCACAGACCAGGTGTAACAATCAGGTCTTTGTGTGGTCTCCTGCATAGTTATGAACAGTTCATGTAAGTATTAGCAGTTTCCCTTTAAGTTTGGTGCTTAGGGGGTTAACTTTTTTTTAGGTATAGAAAAACAAGGGATTATTAGGCTCCACCATCCCCTGAGGAAGTGACTGGCATCATCACGAAACATGTTGGCAGGAGCCTGATTTTGTTGCTGTCCAACGGAGTGTGGAGGACGCTTTTGCAGTGACGCTATCAGTACGTGTGCCGGGTCACGTGATCGCGGCTATCACTAGCATCAGCTGGAGCTCCAGTTCGGACAAGCTCCGGATGGTAATTGTGTTTTATTGCAGCAGAAAGATGAATGATCCAGGGCAACTTCGGATTTTCTCAAAAATAATTTAATCAGTTTTGTGTGCTGATTAAATTATTTTTGAGAAAATCCGATGTTGCCCTAGATCATTCATCTTTCTCCATTTACTGGATTTTTTTAGGCAGATATCCCTGAACCAGGAGCACCGGTCATTGCAAGTATCTATGATTCTATTATTGTGTTGTGCAGCTTTTCTTGTTTTATTATTGTCAGCAGAGACACATTGTAAGTGTGATTCTCTGTGTATGTTTTAAATTAAAGCTTTGCAGTTCTGCACCATTTGTTTTTTCCCTTATATTTATCTTTTGGGGTAAGAGATTGAGTGCTGGTAGTGAGGGATTGCTGGGAGAGAAACAGAGCCAGAGAGACTGGAACACGTGGGGTTCGTGGAACAGCGGGAGAAGACGTTGGCACAATCACAGATCCTATCCACCGCATGCATTGCATGTTCACTTTGTAAGTAGGCATTTTATATTGGGTTCTGCAGGGTACAAGATTTTGTACTTTGCATACTGCACCATGGTGTGTTCTCCTCTTGTGTATTATACATTAGGATAACATTGCTGAGGAGGACAGCACCGGAGCAGTACTTTTATATGGAAAATATCCAGACTTACATCAACTGTGGATATCTATTTGACTCTTGTCAACTTTAATGGTAATCCATTCTGTTGTCTGTCCTTACTATGTGCTGGGGATTTCATTTGTGTATGGTATAATTTCTTTACTAACTGATGAAGCCCTGACCTGGGCCTCACCTGTCTGGGAGCTGAGGTCGGATATCACAATGACATTGCACGCTTCACCAAGGAGTTCCGCAGGGTCTTTGACATGCCTGGATGAAAGGTAACTGCTGCCTCATACCTCTTGCATATCTCCCAAGGTACCCATCCCGTGGCCTGGTACGCTTCGAATTCCACACCATACCAGATGGAATGATAAGACGCTGATGGCCGCCTTCTAGCAAGGTCTCTCCGCGAACCCGAAGGATGAACTCGCTGCACGAGAGCGTCCCACTGATCTCGAGGAGCTCGTCGCTATGTGCATCCTGGTAGACCAGCGATTACAGGAAAGGCACAGGCAAAGTATTCAAACACCCCACAGTTTCTACACAGGGACTGTTGACCCATCCCAGCTGGACACCGAGGAACCCATGAAACTTGGCGGCAATAAGCTGTCCTCTGGCGAGAAACAGCGCCGATGCAATGCCAGACTGTCTTTATTGTGGTAACACCGGACAACAGGCACTTACTTACCCACACAAGTCGGGAAACGCCAAGTCCCAGTGAGAGCCAGGAGAATCACACTGGGAACACAATCCACTTCTTCTACCAAAAAGATGCAAACTAGGATTCTAGTCCCCGTTAAGCTAACCGGTGATACCTTCCATACCACCGCACAAGCCTTTATTGATTTTGGGTCAGGGGGTAATTTCATCGATCAGGGGTTCGATGAGAGGAACAAAATTCCCCTGGTACACAAGAAGCCTCCAGTTGTACTGGAAGCCATTGACGGCCGACCTCTAAAACTGGCATTTATTTCTCTGCAAACTGCTCCCTTCCAATTGCGGACAGGAGAGTATAGCATGGAGAGGATCCAGCTGGACGCCATCCATTCCCCTTCGGTCGACGTTATCCTTGGACTCCCATGGCTCCAGGTACACAACCCACAATAGACTGGACTAATGCGGAACCCTTCCAATGGAGCTCTCATTGCCTCTACAACTGCTCCGTCTTCTCCAAGAAATTATGTGGGGTTTTGGTAACGGAAGAAGAGAAGAAACATTTACCTGATGCCTACTCCGAATTCCAGGACATCTTTAATAAAGGAGGAGCTACTACCTCACTGGTCTTTTGATTGCCCCATCGATCTGCTGCCTGGCTCGATACCCACGAGGTGGTGCTCCTACCCTCTCTCCCCTCCAGAGACCAAAGCCATGAGAGAATATATTCTTGAGAATCTCCAGAGGGGATTTATTCGCAAATCCTTGTCCCCTGCAGGAGAAGGGTTCTTCTTTGTAAAGAAGAAGGATGGATCCCTCAGACCCTGCATTGACTATCAGGGCCTTAACAAGATCACCATAATGAATCGGTACCCCCTACCACTAATCACCAAGCTCTTTGACAGACTGCAGGGGGCCACCATCTTCACCAATTTACGAGGAGCTTACAATCTGGTAAGAATCAGCTAGGGCGATGAGTGGCGAAGAGCCTTCAATACCCAGGACAGACATAATGAGTATCTCGTCATGCCATTCAGCCTTTGCAATGCTCCTGCAGTATTCCAGGATTTCCATAATGATATTTTCAGGGACCTTCTTGACAGTACGTTATTGTCTACCTGGACGATATATTGATTTTCTCCAAGTCTATACAGGAACATTCTGGTCATGTTAAACAGGTACTCCTGTGCCTATGAGAAAACCACCTCTTCGCTAAATTAGAGAAGTGTCAGTTTCATCAAATCACAACGGCCTTCTTGGGTTATATCATCTCTGATACCGGCCTCGCCATGGATCCAGCCAAGTTGAAATCAGATCTGTATTTGCATCGCCCCACGACTCTGAAAGCCGAACAATGTTTCCTAGGCTTCGCCAATTACTACCACGGATTCATCCAGAACTTCTCCTCTGTTGTAGTGCCTCATATGGCCTTAACACAAAATGGCACGGATCCCGTCTCTTGGTCCTCTGCCACTATCCAAGCATTCGACAGGCTGAATACAGCCTTTTCTCTGCACCCATCCTCGTGCATCTACACCACCCGGTGAAGATAGAGGAATATTCTCTGTGCATTTCTTCTATTGTTCTTTCACCACAACCTTCATGGCTCCTTCTGCCAGCTTCACTCTCCTGGGGTCCAGCATCCATTTTCACTCAGGCTTTTGAGGATTCAGGAGCCACAGGGAACTTCATAGACCACGCATTTGCGAAACTCCCCCCCTTCCTCTCCGTACTAGGGAGATTCCATTACCAGTAGTGACTATTGATGGAAGACCTATGACACCTGGGACCATCACTCTCGAGACTATTCTTTGCTGGTTGGGGCACTTCACAAAGAGTCAGTTTCATTCTACGTTATTTGTTCTCCCTTGACTTCAGTGGTTTTAGGACTTCCCTGGCTGCAGAACCACAACACCAAGATAGATTGGCTGGCCAATCAAGTGAAAGCCTGGGGACAACATTGCCATGGATCGTGTCTTCTGGCATATTGCACCATTTTAGAGGTTTGGCTACCTACTGAAACTTCCGTGTCATGCCTTCCAGTTTGTTACCAGGTATTTGCCGACATATTCGACAAACAGGCAGAGGAGTTATCACCACATCGACCTTATGATTGTGCAATCGACCTACACCCAGGGGTCATCCCTCCTCGAGGCCGCACCTATCCCGTTTCAGAACCAGAAACCAAGGCTATGCGTGAATACATTTCGGAGAACCTTCAGCATGGGTTTATTCACAAATCAAGTTCTCCCACTGGAGCAGGTTTCTACTTCATTTCCAAAAGAGACAGTTCTCTCAGGCCATGTATCGACAACAGAAGACTAAATAAAATCACCATAAAGAATCGATATCCCCTACCCCTCATCCCTGAACTCTTCGACTGCTTACGCAAGGCTACCATCTTCACCAAACTGGATCTTCGAGGAGCCTACAATTGATGATCCGGATCAGAGAGTCCGTATCAGAGAGGGTGATGAGGGGAAAACAGCCTTTAATACCTGTGACGGCAACTATGAAAACCTAGTCATGCAATTGGCTTATGCAATGCACCGGACGAATTTGAAAATTTCATCAACAAGATTTTCCGGGATCTATTGGACCAATTTCTCGTGGAATATCTGGACAATTAACTTATCTTTTCCAGTTCTTTGACAGAACATTGGGTACAGTTTAGATTGGTTCTCCAAAGACTTCGGGATCATTCCCTTTACTCCAAGCTCGAGAAGTGTCAATTCGAAAAGAAGAGGATTTCTTTCTTTGGGTACATCATCTCTTCCCATGGGAAGAGATGAAAAAAAATGATCTTTTATCATCCAGGATCCAAAAACTCCAAAGAGGAAGCTCTATCTCGACAATTATCCCCTGACGGCTCCGAGGAGATAGAGCAGGGCCCATCATTCCACCTGCACAGATCATCTCAGCTGTATCTTCATCACTTCTGCAATAGATTTTGCAGGCTCAGGCAAGGGATCCTAGATCGACGTCCACACATTCGTCTAAATTATTTGTTCCTCCCCAATTCCAAAGTGAGGTGTTATAATGGGGTCATAACTCCAAGATGGCTGGTCACCCAGGGGTTAGGAAGACTTGCAATTTCCTCAAACAAATCTTTTGGTGGCCAGAACTTCGCAAAGACGGACAGGAGTTTGTGGCAGCCTGCGTTATATGCGCTCGGACAAAGATGCCAAGCACGTTACCCTATGGATTGCTCCAACCCTAACCCATCCCAACGGGCCCATGGAACCACCTCTCTATGGATTTTATTGTGGAGTTTCCTCCCTCCAGGGGTATGACTACCATAATGGTAGTGGTTGACCAATTCACACAACAAGCCCATTTTGTTCCAGTCAGGAAACTACCCACAGCATCTGAACTATCTGAGATCTATATTAAAGAGATATTCCGCCTCCATGGAGTCCCGAAGGATATAGTCTCAGATCGTGGATCACAATTTGTCTCTAGATTTTGGAAGGCCTTCTGCCAAAGAATGGGTATCTCCATACATTTCTCTCCTTCCTACCATCCCCAGTCCAATGGTCTCACGGAAAGAACCAATTGTAATGCTTGCGCTGGCCACGAGTAAGACAAGACCCCGGTACTGAGGCGGGGAAGTAGAAAACCACGCACCCACAGCAGCGGAAGCGTGCCTGGCAGGCGGATTGTCAAACATAGCCGGGTCTGTGTTGGAGAGTGTGGGTTAGTGGATACTTGCCAAGGTCTTGGAATGGACAGTTCAGAATAGTCAAGTCCGTTAGCCGTGGTCTGGGGTTGGAGAGGTCAGAATGGTGGAAGTCCGTAAAGCTGTGGCCTGGGGTTGGAGAGGTTAGAATTGTGTGGTCCGTGTAGCTGTGGTCTGGGTTGGAGATATCCGCAAGGTCGAGGGTAAGCTGGGGTCATTATCCAGAGAGGTTCCAAGGTAAAGCCGGGTCGGTACACGAAGGGTTAAACTGCAAGGTAAACACAAGACAAGGAGCAGGGCACAATGGACGTAGGAGCTCAAGGCTAAGAGAAGTTATGCTCAGCAATGACTGGGAGTGAGAGCAGGGTACTTATGGGAAACAGGAACTAGTAGCAAGGGAGACAGAGCAGAGGCACAGCCTCTGCGGAGGCAAGGGTTGATTGCAGGGGAGAAGTGGGCTAATTGAATACTTGCCACGTAGCTGGGGAGCAGTGCACGGCATCATGTGTGCACGCCACGCGTGAGAGAAGCGTGGCGCAAACGAGGGGGTGGAGCTAAGCTCCATGGCATACTAGAAGAGCTGCGTGCGCAATGTAAGGAGAGCGGGGTTGCACACACGCTGGTGCCGAGTGGAGATCTGAGATAATACAGGTTTGAAGAAAAACGGAGCACAGCAGCGCAAAAAAGTAAAGGGGCTACAGGAATAAAGTTAAAAGCATCTTTAATAAAGTGGTAGCAGCATGTGCAAACAAAACTCTGATTTTTAATTTGGGAGGATACCTTATTACACACAACAGGATTCAATAGCTCCAGGGAGATAGTCCAGCATAGGAGGATTACTGGATGACACTGTTTATATATATATATATACAGTGTTCGACAAACCTATACATTTGCTCGCCCCGGGCGAGTGGATTTAACCCCCGGGCGAGTAAATATTGGCCCAAGCAGCACACGTTTGGTACTAGGTGGCGAGTAGATTTTTTTGTGTGGCGAGTAGATTTTTTGGTGATTTGTCAACCAGTGTATATATTATATATATATATATATATATATATATATATATATATATATATATATATATATATATATATATATATATATATATATATATATATATATATATATATATGCAGTAGTCACCTGTTTTTTCAACCAGGACATTATATGTTTATATCTCCCTTTATGGTGAGCAACACTCCTGTGATTGGTTATTAACCCCCACACACCACACTGTTATGAGAATTTCCTCTTCAAGCAAGCTTATGTTCTCAGACTTCAATATCAGTACTGACACTGATTTACATATGCAAACCATGCTCTAGTAGCACTGATTACGGAACCCTGTTCTGTTACCATGAGGTCTGAGATAAGACAGGTAAGGAGGGAACACGTCGCAAAGGACTATTCCCAGATTCCTTACACCAATCAGTCCTTAGAAAAATTCCTCCGCTGTTTTGTTACTGAGTTACAGGATGACTGGGTTGATCTGCTCCTGTGGGTCGACTTTTCCCGTAATTCCATGAAGCACAATTCAACACTGTAATCACAGTTCTTCTGTGCCTACGGGTACCATCCCACTGCACTTCCTCTTTTCAGTCTCCTCTCCGGAGTTCCTGCAGTGGATGACAAAATCCAAGAACTCCAGTTACTCTGGAAGAAAATCCAGGACAATCTGACCAAAGCCGCTCTCAAGAAAAAAACCCACGCGGATAAACATCGATGACCACCACCTCCATATCAAGTTGGAGATCAGGTCTGGCTGGCTACAAAAAATATCCGCTTGAAACAACCTTCTTCCAAACTCGGTCCCAAGTTCATTGGACCTTATAAAATCTTTTAACAAGTCAATCTGGTGGCGTTCAAACTGTAACTTCCGGATACCTTAAGAATACCCCCAGTGTTGCATGTCTCCCTCCTCAAGCCATTCGTCCAGAACACCTTCTCTCCTCCTACCCTTCCCCCTTGAAAAACCATTCTTGGTGGATGGCCAGGAGGATTTTGAAGTGAGCCACTATTGGATTCCCATAGATCCCATGGTGGGCTGCAGTACTTGGTCCATTGGAAGGGTTATGGACCCAAGGAAAATAATTGGATATGGTCTAGGAATGTTCATGCCTCAAACCTGTCTGGGAGTTTCTTCGGACATTTCCTGCGAAACCGTCTTAGATCGCCTGGAGGTCTCTCCTCAAGAGAAGGGTACTGTAAGGATTATGCTTGATCCGTGCCAGGTTTTCACTATGGTCCAGGTTTTCTGTCTCTCCTGCCCTGTCTGCTCTCTGTGGCCATTTTATAAGGTCCCTAGTCAAAGTCCTATGAATAGGACGAAACGCGTAGGGCAAGGCTTAAGATCACATATATCAAGCTCCCCCTATCTCCAAAATTGTCACACTTTGATTACAAGATGCAATATTGATCCCAATCGTGGACATTGCAAACTCCCCGCTCCGGTACAAAAACGAACCGGGTGACGTCACACTCGCGATCCCGCGAGATCTTCGGAGGAACGTGGGAGTACTGGAATCATCTGCAGACGGAGCAGTCACTGTATCTCGCTTCCCACGTGGAGAGAAGCAGACAAGCAGACCGAGTAGAAGGAAGGAGAGGAACGAATGTTTCCTACATGACTAAACTATTGGCTACTTTGTAAGTAGCTGTCTACTGTTGCGCATTTGTATTACTAAAACGTGGTTCACTATATTTTGTCTCTTTTGTATTCATTTCAGAAATCACCTTCAAGATACCAGCCATTGTTTCAATTCCATGCTCTCTCTTATATATTTTATATATTACATTTAACGATTTTCTGCGCCTGTGTTTCCTTCTTGTTTTCCCTATATATATAAGAAAAACACAAAAGCAAGTCTGCAACTGACTAAAAAATGAAAAATTACCAAAATCAGTAATGTCGCCTTTTAAATCAAAAGCTACTGATGGTGCTGGGGATAAAACATGAATGAAAAACAAAAAAGACCAGAGGGAGCCATAACATCACAAAAGGTGAATCTATAGCAATTAAACAATTTAGCAATTTACCAGGGATTGAAATTAAACCCTCTGACAAAGGGGGCAATGTGGTACTTTGGCCCCACTCAATGTATGAGAAAGAGGCATTATGCCAATTAAGGGATCCCCAGTGTTATGAGTTGCTTCAGGGTGACCCTACCATCAAGTTTAAAGTTAGACTTGATGGTATGATCAATGATGCTGTCTCAATGGGTATCATCACTATAAAAAAGAGCACGGGTCTTATTTCGAAATTTCCTGTTGTTCCCACATTCTACATGCTTCCGAAAGTACACAAAAACATCTCCCGCCCACCAGGGAGACCCATTGTTTCGGGTATAGGGAGGTTGTGCGAGCCCATATGACGTTTCCTGGACCACTTTTTAAGACCTCCTGTGGAAACTCTGCCATCTCATCTCAGGGATACAACTGGTGTGCTCCTGAGAGTTGACCAGCTTGCCTTGGGCGGGGGTATCGTACTGGCCACCTGTGACATTGAGTCATTATATACTTGTATCCGTCATCAGGATGGTCTCAAGGCAGTGTGGTATTTCTTGTCCAGGGGCGGCTTGGCATCAGATTTAGCAGAGTTTGGCTAGACTTACTAAGTTTTGTACTTACCCACAATTACTTTGTCTTTAAATCTCATTTCTATCTTCAAGTCCGGGGAACGGCAATGGGTGCCACCTGCGCACCCTCCTATGCCAACCTCTTCCTGGGTTTTTGGGAGAGGGAGATGGTTCTTCAGGAGGATGTCAATCCAGAGTTTAAGCATGTTTTAATCTGGTTAAGGTTTATTGATGATATACTTATTGTTTGGGACTGGCTGCCTGAGGCACTCATGAAATTAATTGATACCCTTAACAAGAATTCCCTCAATATTAAACTCTCTAGCACAATCAGCCAAGATTCAATTGTATTTTTGGATCTTAGAATTAACGTCCAGGCAGATGGAAGTATTGCGACAGACATTTACCGTAAGGCTACTGCCACAAACTCAATACTCGATGCCTCTAGTGCCCACCCCAATCATCAAGTAAAGGGAGTACCTGTTGGGGAATTTTTGAGATTGAAGCGGAATTGCTCTAATGATTTAACATTTAATTCTAGGGCACGAGAAATGAAGTTGCGTTTTGAAGCTAGAGGATACAGTCAATCTGCATGTACAATTTTGTGTTAACAGAACAATAAATCACAAACTGAAGCCACTTTTAAATCACCACGGTGCTTCCACCATGTGAAAATGGCCTCTTGGCCTTTTTCCTATGACTTTAGAAAAAATGCATGAATGTCTTCCAGCATTTTCGAAAACTGGTTTCATCATCAGTTCGTACCCAAGGTACGTAAACACTTACAGCAACAAAGGTAGGATACCAAAGCTTTGTTTTTGATAGATAACTGCCCTACCCATCCATCTGTCGATAGCCTAATAAGTATGGCAAAATACGAGTCAGCTACTTGCCCAAAAACACCACATCAAAAATACATCTGCTGGATCAAGGCATTAAAGCAACGTTCAAGATGAACTTCAGAAAGATGCTGATACAGCGAATAATCATGGGTGACGATTCTGTTACTGCATTTTTAAAGACGCTAAACCTAAAAGAAGTGCTTAACATTGGTGGCGAAGCATGGGAAGCCATTGCAAAAAGTGCATTTCGAAATGTTGGAAAAACATAACTGGTGCAAGTCTGTTACTAACTTTCAAGTAGCCAGTGACCGTGATGAAGAGAATGACTGTGAGGGCTTTCCAGATGAAGAGGTCGCCACCGCCAATCAATTCTTTGAAAGCTACATTAATGAAGGAGTCACAGAAAATGACATGGCTGTTACAGAAAGAGTACTGGAACCGTTTGTTGATAGGGAAAGTGGGGCCACAATAGAATCTTGGGTAGATGGGGGCAACAGCTATCCTACCTATGAGCATATGACTGAAATAATCCAAAACATTAGTAGCGAATATAAATATTTGGATGCAACCGAAGATGATGAGGACAAGGAACCAGAGCGCCATTTAATATCGCAGAGCTGCTCGCAGGTTTGCAAACTGGACTTAAATTTCTTCAAACAGAAAACATAAATTCCATTTCAATATTGCAGTTAAAACGCTTGATTGAAATCATTAAAAAGAATCAAAGAGATGCAATGAAACAGTCAACCCTTGATAGTTATTTTAAAAAATGAAGCACTTTAAAGTTTACTAAAGTTTGTTTTTTAATGTAGGCTTTCCGTAGTACTGTAGTTGATAGAACACTGAGTGCATTACACTGGTTCCCTTTTCTTCAGAATTATAGCCCCATAGTTAATGTTAAAACACGAATGTAACTGCAATGTACAGTAACACGTATTAAAGCAGTTGTGAGTACAGTACTGTATCTACAGTATGTGTTTTTGTGGTTGGAGCAAAATGTTCTTTATCATACAACACGATTATTGGTGTCTTAAAAACTGTATGTGCAATGTGTCAATAAAAGTTTGAAACAAAACAATTGTACATTGTTTCTATATTTTTAGTCTATAGCGGTGGTTTTAAACACACAAACACACACACAGACAGACACACACACAGACACACATGTACACATGTACACACACAGTCACACGCACATACACATACACACACACACACTGACACACACACACACACACACACACACACACACACACACACACACACACAAACACACACACACAGAGACACAAATAAACACACAGTCACACCCATACTGACAAACACACACACTGACACACATACACACTGACTTTGACGTACACTGTCACACACAGACACACAGACACACACACACACACACACACACACACACACACACACACACACACACACACACACACACACACACACACACACACACACACACACACACACACACACACACACACACAGACACTAACACAGTCACACACACACATACATTCACTTTGTGTTTTTCTCTGTTTGCCTCTTGCTAAGTTTGAGCTTGGCCTCTTTGCAGTGTTTCTGGCATGAGGCGGCTGTACTCCATAAACTAAATCAGAGCCAAAAGTCACCAAGATCTAGCTCTTACATTCACATTTACTGCCCTTCATCCTGGAGGTGGGGGGTTTCAAAGCTGCCCATCCTCCATAGCTACAACACAGTCTGTCACATAGAGACTGAATTATGGCTCATGGTCACATTGGCAAACTAACAGGAGCATAGACTGTCTGATAACCCCTTCCCTGCCTAAGGTGTCTTCAACATTGCTTCATAAATATGTTTTGGTGGGTGAAGGGGGTTGTTGTCCCAGAGTGGGTGGTTAGGTTGTGGAAAGGGTAACCCCTTCTTTACCTTAGTGTAGTAACCACTATGGTAATCAAGGGGTTAACCCCTCCCACTAACAACCCAAGAGGCCAAACTTCCCACCCGGCAACTACCAACTTCACCCACCCCCTCTACCCCCAATAAACATGAAAATACACTTTCAGTAGGCAGGCCTTAGCAATGGCCACTTTTTAGCTGAGCTCCCCATAATCCTCTCCAAAAGAATAAAAAAAGGAAAGTTAACCGGCCCTTAATTAAATCCCCCAAAAAATCTGTGATAGCAGGGGATAAGCAGACAGACAAGGGAACAATAAATTAGACATCTCTCAGTTCTCTGCCTAAAGATTACACCAAAGGCCAGCTCAGACACTCAGACAGGTTGCGCTGGGTTGCTGCATGAGGAGCTGTGACAGGATGGGGGCCAATATAAGGCATAGGCACACCTGCCAAGAGATAAGTAATTCTATGCAACACAGAACTACACAGAGACAGAACAACTTAGAGACTATCCCTGATTACTCCTGTTACATATATCTACTGAGAACTGATACACACTAACTAAAATAAACCTACAACAATTCTGGAAGTGTGGTGCTGGCTGAATTCACACAGACAGCAATTACTTTAAAGTAGAAAGGGCGCACAGAATAGGCCCGGAGGGATGTCAAGATAGAGCAAGACCACAGCCGGTTATCTTGAGATTCCTCAACTATGCGGACAGAGCACCAATATTTGCAGCATACAGGAAAGACTCAGAACTAAAATACGAAGGGAACTAGCTCCTGCTCTTTCAAGACTTTTCAGCCCAAGTAGTGATGAAAAGAATAGAATTCTCCACATTCTGCAAACAACTCCATCAAAAAGGTAAACATTTGCACTCATTTAACCGGACAAACTGAGGGTAATGGAGGATAACAAGGTACTTCTATTTGACTCACTTGAAAAGGCGTATACTAACTTCAAGGATTTATCAAACCAAAAAGAAAAAATCCATGAAAAAAGCTAGCTGGAAAACTAGCAATGTTGGGGTACTGAGGAAAAATACACCAAAATTATCAAGAGCCACAAGACACATGGCATGTGACCATTAGCTGCAGCCTGTTGCGGGTTGTTATGTTATAAAATGGGAATTGCAATGCCGACTGTCACAGATTACCACGAGACCTCCGTTTTGATCCCCAAGATACAAATCACTCAGGGAAAATCTCTCGCTGGGAAGGTATGACCCTGAAACAATCCAAGCTAAACTGCAAACATTTAAGAACCGTGAAGTGGATTGGCTACATTTATGCACAAACAGACACTAAAACAGAAGCTGAGGATCCCCAGATTCAAACCAACACGCTCAAATTATTATCATGGAATGTAGGAGGTTTGAATTTGCTGATAAAACAAAGGAAAATCATCAACCCACTTTAAGCGGACCAAAGCGCAAATAACGCAATTGCAGAAAACATATCTACTTTAGGACAATACAAAGCGAATCAAAGCTACCTGGAATAAGGAAGTGATTGCAGCGCCATTCTGAAGGAAGCAGAGAGGAACTGCAATATTAATAAATAAAGATGTTAACTATGCTATACATACATAAAACTATAAGAGACCAGGAAGGAAGATACCTGATTGTTGATATAACAGTTGAAAGGTTAAAAATGTTATTGGTCAATGTTTATGCTTCAAGTTTGCCTAATCATCTATTCTTTACAGATCTATATCAAAAGACACTCAAACAGGGTGTGGTGACTGTTATGCAACAGGTGTGGTGACTTCAACAGTGCAAAATTAATTATCCATCCAAAGCCAGGAAGAGACCCAGAACAACCACCCGTCTTACAGACCATCTCTTTATTAAACCAAGATTTAAAAATTCTGACAAAAATATATGCTAATAGACTTAAAAATATTCTTCCAGACCTAATCGCACCAGAGGAAATAGGTTTTGTCACAGGATGACAATCAGTTTCAACTATATGATCAGCCATTGCTACATTAATAAACAAAGGAAAATATATAATAGTACATTTAAACGCGGAAAACGCCTTATATAAGGAAACATGGCCACACATAATTAGATTACTAAAGGCACAACATTTTGGTGAACACTTTATAGCTTTGAAATAAACCATTTATGACAAACCTACAGCCTTTAAAATGGCTAACACGCTGAACTCGGAATCTTGTACATTACAGTGAGGTACCAGACAAGGATGCCCATTTTCCCCAATATTATTTGGTTTGGCACTAGAACCCTTACTGAGACATCTTAAACAAATGGACAAATTTAAAGGTATACACATAGGAAACCAAGAACTTAAAATAGCGGCCTTTGCAGATGATATGCTGAGGGAGTGGCTCAGTGAGTAAAAGACACTGACTGGCACTAGAACCCTTACTGAGACATCTTAAACAAATGGACACATTTATAGGTATACACATAGGAAACCAAGAACTTAAAATAGCGGCCTTTGCAGATGATATGCTGAGGGAGTGGCTCAGTGAGTAAAAGACACTGACTGGCACTAGAACCCTTACTGAGACATCTTAAACAAATGGACACATTTATAGGTATACACATAGGAAACCAAGAACTTAAAATAGCGGCCTTTGCAGATGATATGCTGAGGGAGTGGCTCAGTAAGTAAAAGACACTGACTGGCACTAGAACCCTTACTGAGACATCTTAAACAAATGGACACATTTATAGGTATACACATAGGAAACCAAGAACTTAAAATAGCGGCCTTTGCAGATGATATGCTGAGGGAGTGGCTCAGTGAGTAAAAGACACTGACTGGCACTGAGAGTTTGAAGCAGGGGAGCCTGGTTCAATTCCCGGTGTCGGCTCCTTGTGACCTTGGCAAGTCACTTTATCTCCCTGTGCCTCAGGCACCAATAAACATAGATTGTAAGCTCCACGGGGCAGGGACCTGTGCCTGCAAAATGTCTCTGTAAAGCGCTATGTATAACTAGCAGCAATATACAAAAACATGCTATTATTATTATTATTATTATTATTATTATTATTATTATTAAAGCCAATAGAGGCTATACCAGCCATAATAGAACAAATACATTTGTTTAGTAGAGTATCAGGACTAACAATAAATTATGAAACATTAGAGGCACTAGCACTCACAGATAAGAAAGAAATAGGGTGATAGGAACCCAGCCCTTTTAAATGGGCCCAAAGGTATATAATGTTCTTGGGAATACAGCCACGGCAGCTTTTATTTTAACACTTCTTAGCGGTTGCATTTTCAGAATTCCCCGCCCTTCACCGCATTCATGCCGCATTCATGCTGCAGTCACGCTGCCCAGCACCCGCGGGTGATCAGCGGTTGATCTGTTTAATGATAATGGTTCGGATTTAATTGGGTGCAATTCTTCGCGTATCCGCCAGATGGCAGATATTCATGAATTGTAATGAATTCTAATGTGTACACTACAGTACTGTACATGTGCTTCAGTAATTTGTCGACTTGCAGGTGTTTAAAAAATACCACAGTGGTCCATTGTGAATTGACCTTGGTACTGAAGAAGTTACAATACTGTATCAATTTAGGAGATTCATATTAAAAACTCAATGCACAGTGTCTTATGTTCTATTGTTCAGAGAGTTCCGAGATGAGTACATCTCCGCAGTACGTGTTGAAAAAGCCCGACATAACGTACGCTAATTTTATATGGTCCGCAATCAATGCAGCAGATGATAAGATGGCCACAGTTGGTTAAATTTATCAATATTTTATATAAAATTATGACTTTTACAAATTTTCACCAGATGCTCGTGTGTGGAAACGTGCAATAAGGAAAAAGTTATGTATCAATCCGTGTTTGTTTTGTATTGATCCTGCACCTGGAGTTAGAGGAGGGTATTGGTGTGTTGCGCCAGATTTTTCCAGTTTCTTTGACTGTGGAGACTTCAAAAGGCGAAAGTTCATGGTAAAACAAACTAAGAATCGTCTGTCTCAGGGCAGCAATGGAACAGCGCCAGCACCGGCTTCCAATAACGGTCTGACCGTCAGTGAAAACCTGGTGACTGGCAACCCTTGCTATTTGTCCCCGCCTGAATACCTGCAGCCTGAGCAGGATTTCACATAGAGATACCAGCAAGCTTGTATGTACCAAAAATATTTCCAGCTTCATCAGCTGACAACTACAGGTATAGCATGCCCGCTGTCACCTGTCAAATACGTGTATAATCAAGAATACGGGACTGGTGGCAGTGGCTCGGTGCCAACCGACTGGCAAAGTCTATGGTGAGTACAGCTGCCGTATTTTATTCTTTTTTTTAGATATCAATATCAATGCACAGTCAAGCGATTCTCCTGTAATCAATCGCTTTGCTTATGGTTATTTAGTTCTATTATTTTAGTCACAATTCGCGAAAATGTAGTCCAGCAATATTATTGGCTGAGCAGCTTCTACAATAGATACTGAACAATTGGTGGACAGGTAGGTGCATGCGCCTACTGTATGTCTCATTGGAACCTTGTTGTAACGCATATGCGTGTCATCACATTTAGGCGCATGCGTGTATGTGAACAAGAGACGCCCCCCGAGAAAATTAGAAAATTTAGAAAACACTGAAATTTGTATAAAAGGTTGCACAGTGAAACAATGAAACTATTTAAATAATATTTAACTTTGTTGTATTTTTTTTGGAGTTAAAACATTATGGTATACATTTTGAACAATAGAACAATCTTATCAGCAGCAATAACGGAAAAATATAACATACTGTACAGTACGGTACCAGTAATACTTTTATTTTTCCTCAGAAAGTAAACTTTGTCATCAGGCGGAGAACAGCAATTGAGAGATTTCGATGGATAATATTGCTTTTTGTGATGATGCTTGCACATTGATGAATATGATTTAAAAATCCAAGTACTGCCATTTTTATTGATTAGGATAGAATAACTGTGAGCTTTATAGAAAACCTTAAACAGTATGCTGTTGTTTTCATACAGTATACAATACTTTTTTACATACTGTATAATAAATCCCAAAAATAAAAAGTATGGATTTATACTACAGAATACATTATGTGTATTCTATACCTGTACTGTATGTATTGTTTAAATACTGTTTTGATTTAATGCGCAGGCCTACATTATACAGTACAGTACTGTACAGTATGCCTCATAGAACCTTGTTGAAACGCAAAATTCTTGTGTTTACTACAGTAACTAATCCTGCACACACTTCGACAGTACAAGTTGCCCCCCCACCGAGTCATTCATGCAAATTTGTGTTGCCTTCTTGACTGATTTTAACCAACCATTACTGACTGTACAGTATGTTCTAGAAACACTGTATTTTGTGATAAAAGGAGACACAATGAAACAATTTAAAAGAATCAACATTTTTTTAATTGGATTAAGTAAAAACATTTATGGAGTAATTAAAAACATTTATTTATACTGTAAATACAATTTAAAAGAATCAACATTTTTTTATTGGAGTTAATAAAAACATTTATGGAGTAAGTAAAAAACATTAATTTATAAATACAATTTAAAAGAATCAACATTTTTTTTATTGGAGTAAGGTAGAATCATTTATGGAGTAAGTAAAAACATTTATTTATAAATACAATTTAAAAGAATCAACATTTTTTCTATTGGAGTAAGTAAAAATTTTTATGGAGTAAGTAAAAACATTTATTATATTTATTAAAACAGACGAACAATCACGCAGCGAATTCGATCCCCACTAGTCTGTCCTTCCAGGGCCAAGCAAAATGCCATTTATGGAGTCTCTCATTATTCTCATTAAATTATCGGTGATTGAAAAAAAGCGCCGCAATTCCTCCACAATAGTAATTCTTAAATTTTCAGGAAGAGCCTTTTTGACTTGACTCCCTTCGTAATTGACTCCCTTTGTAATTGACATTGTGGGTCCACCCGCAGTACAACTCGTAACTCACGTGGTGTTTGAAGATGTACATGGCAAATTTCTGGGCTATACCACCACTTGCAACCCTATAGTTCTCCCTGACTTGCTGGGGCAGGTCGAGCAAGATTATGTCGGGCACCGTCTCACTGCAAGCATGTGTGTGTGGGATTCAGGGAGTGGGTGTGCTTCTGGGAGTGGGTGTGCTTGTGGCAGCGGGCGAGGGTAGGTGGTCTGGGAGGATGCTTTTCTCCTCCTGTCTTAGTCACCTTATCTGTGCTGTCATCTCCTGGTGTGGTCTTAATGCGATTGTCATGTCATCCTTGTTAATGGCATACATGTACACATATTCTTCCAATGGAGGGGGTGCACTTGGCGATGGAAGGGTGAAGGTCACATCCATGCCACCCTCCTGCTCCTGCATCATACAGGGGCAGGAACTCGAAGCAAACTATGTATCCCCGCTATGTCAGTCTCTATCTTCTCCATGCGCTTATCCATCTTCTCCATCTGCTTATCCATCTTCTCCATTTTCTCCATCCGTATGTCCATATTTAGCATGGTCTCTAAAAGATGATCTATCTTTTCCAGCATAGAGTTCTCAGGGATATCGACACTTAACCTATTCAGCATGCGGGTGAACGAGCTGGATCTTGTGCATGGAGTGCTGTGGACATCTGAGTGGATGGGTGCTGGAGCGGATGAGATAGGGGTTCCCTGGAGAGCAGCATCGTCGTGGATGGGAGGAGAAAGTGACCAGGGGGTTCCCTGGAGAGCAGAGACAGCGTGGAGTGCAGGCGAAGGAGGCCTGGGGTTCCTGGGAGAGCATTGGCAGCATGGAGTGCAGGAGAAGGTGGCCTGGGGGTTCCCTGGAGAGCAGCGGCAGCATGGATGGGAGGAGAAGGTGGCCTGGGGGTTCCCGGGAGAGTAGCGGCAGCATGGATGGGAGGAGAAGGTGGTCCGGGGGTTCTCAGGAGAGCATACACGCATGCACATAAATAATCAGCAAGGTTCCAAAGAGACATACACGCATGCGCAGAAATGTGAGAACACGCTCGGGAAGATTAAACTATTAAACTGAGCCACAAAGCCACCCACTACAAATGAATGGTTTTGGAGAGGTGTCGATAAGAAGTAGAAATACTTTAGCCTTGTGTGTGGGGGGAGAGGGAGAGTGCTGTATGCTGGATTATCAGTTCAAATAAATATTTTCAACAGGTAATCATAATGTTTTGAACCCCACACCACCAAATAAAAATCACAGTATGCCACCCACCTCATAAAGTACGTACATGACTAGTGTAGCATTAAAAAGCTACAGTAGTGATTGATTCTCAGAATATCAAGAATTGTTATGCAGGCAGACACATGTCGTGAAACGCAAAAAAAAAAATTCAGACGAACTTCTAATTGAATGGGAAGTCATACATGCATGAATGCACAGAAATGTGATGCCATGCTCGGGGAGATTCAAGCCAGAAAGCCATCCATTACAAATGAATGTTGTGGGAGAGGTGTACTTTACTGTAGATAAGAAGTTGAAATACTTTAGCCTTGTGTGTGTGCGGGGGCGAGGGGGAGAGTGCTGTATGCTGGATTATCAGTTCAAATAAATATTTTCAACAGGTCATCATAATGTTTAATGCGCAGAAATTTGATACTGTAACACGCCTATGCGTTTCAACAATGTTCCAATGAGGAAAAAAAGAGGGTCCTCTGGTGTGTGGTTCCACTCGTGGTTCCAGGACACATGAAACAAGAGGTTAAAAACAATAAACCACAATGAGGGGTGTCAGAGTAGATTCAAAATATAGCTTGTGTTGATTATTATTAGGAAACAATACACTCACATCAATAGTGGCTCCTCAAAGGGGTGGGAAAAAGTTCTTGATGGTGCCTCAAAATATAAGGAAAAGGATATATTGTAAAACCATTTATTAGAAACAATAAGTAAAAAAGAGATTGCACAATCACAAACGGCCAACGATATGTAGCATTGAAATGGAATGCATCCCAGACTGCACAGGCTGGTCCCCTGAATCTCCAGGTATCAGTGTGGGGTCTGCCTCGGCGTAAGAGATGACGTCAGCAAGCGGAATCAGCAGGGGACTCTTCCGGGTTCGTGCACTTGTGAGTGTGCAATCTCTTTTTTTTACTTATTGTTTCTAATAAATGGTTTTACACCATATCCTTTTCCTTATATTTTGAGGCACCATCAAGAAGGTTTTCCCACCCCTTTGAGGAGCCATTATTGATGTGAGTGTATTGTTTCCTAATAATAATCAACACAAGTTATATTTTGAATCTACTCTGACCACCTGTCACGGTTGTGCTCGCCACAAACCTGAGTCGGACCGCGTGGCTGAGGTGGGGTTGTATAAGCACCGACCTTAGACCGCGCAGGCTGATCCGGATTGCGCAGTTCGTAGTCATACATAGCAGGGTCGGGGCTGGAGATGGCAGCATCATCAGTGGACAAGCCATGATCAGGACTGGAGAGATCAGGGTAAACTTTATTCAAGCAGGAGTTCGGCAACAGGTAGTCAGGAGTTCCCCGCTTCAGCTTAGAAGCATGAGCGCGGGCATGGGTTCTGCGCGTGTGACGACCACGGCCCATAGTAGTGGTCTCAGGAAAGGATAGGCAGACCGGAGTGGGCATGCCGCCAGGCAGCACCGGAAAACCAGTGCTTCAGCGCAGGAGTCCCGAGCGGCCTGTGCAAGGAAAGAGAGAGCTACAGACCTCAGGACTCGGGATTGGCCTCTGCTAAGTGTAGGACAGCAGACCACCGGAACAAGAAGCAGGAGTATACACGGGAGGTACTCCTCTTCAGCACAGGAACCAGGACACGGCCTCTGCTATGTAGAATGAGCAGCAGGCCCCAGGAACCAAACAGATGGGCTCTGCAGAGAAAGGACAGCAAACCTCAGGAAACCCAGCTGAAGTCCACACTGGAGAGACCTCCGCTTCAGCACAGAAGACAGGAACAGGTCGCTGCGTGCGACTAGCAGCCGACCTCAGGAAACAGGGGTCGGAAGTTAACATGAAGAGTACTCCGCTTCAGCACAGGAACACGCCACTGCATGAGACTAGCAGCCGGCCTCAGGAAACAGGGATCTGAAGTTAACATGAAGAGTACTCCGCTTCAGCACAGGAATAGAACTCTGCGTGAACTAGGGAATAAAACTAGAGAGAATAGTACTCAACAGAGCCAAGCCTTAGGGCTTGTGGCAGAACACTTGTGACAACCAGGAAGGGTTATGCTCGGCAAGGAAGCATTGTGGGAAAGGTGTCTTTAAAGGTCAGTGAACCAATAGCAGAAGGGGCATGTGGCAGCACTGCTTTAATGAGTGAACATCGGGTGTAGCTGCAGCAAAGGTCAGGAGCAGTATTCCAGGGCTGCATAAGTCTGTGAGGCAAGGCAAACCGCAAACTAAGGTGCGGATCCGTTACACCACCCCTCATTATGGTTTATTGTTTTTAACCTCTTGTTTCATGTGTCCTGGAACCACGCGCTGGAGGACCCCCTTTTTTTCCTGATTGATATTGATTGGAGGACTCTGAATCACCTCTAAGAACTCTGGCACTTCACTGTGTGTGGGACTGAATATCTACTGTTATATCTACATACGGTTGGCACTACTATAACCCCTTTTTTCTTCTAATGTTCCAATGAGACATACACGCATGTGCATAAAATAAAAACAGTATGAAAAGAAGAGCAAGCCTAGCAAAAGTATTGATTAATAAATAATACATATAGAAATGTGATAATTTTATATTCGGAAGAAGACGCAACATTATATTTTTGTAATACTGTACTTCTTTTCCCTAAGGAGCCTCATACTACTGTATACAGTATGAACTCGGAACATTAATTAATCTCCGCTTTAAATATAAATCTTCAAATTTACAATTATTGCGCGTGCACACACAGACTTGCAGAAATGTACAGCTGTACTGTAGGTTGAATTGCTATTAAACTTTTAAGACAACAGCTCACGATCGCCCACCTGAGTTTCTAGACGGTATTGCAGTATTGCAGACAACGCTAAAAAAACGAACGCCAAGATATCGAAAACTGCACGGGAAAAAATTAAAACAGAGCGCGTCTGGCCGCGGTTATCAGAGCGGCTTGGCTTTGGCCGCTTTAGAATAAAGGCTGGCGCAGCTGTACACCTTCCCAGCATTATATAAAAAATGTACGCAATAAATATGAAACCATTAATGGAAACAATAATACAGTCATTACAATCTAAATATTTAATTCCTGAGCAGATGCCATCTAGTATAGTTGAGCATCTTCCCAAAAATTCTTTATGTCTTGCAAATGTTGCCAATATTAATAAAAGACAAAGATGTTAAAAAAATTAAATAAAGTGTTCCAAATCTTCATATGGAGAAACAAGAAACCCAGAATAAGTATGGTGAAGTTGCAACAATGTGAAGGGAATGGGGTGATCAATCTCCCAACACTCAAATTGTACAATACAGGGGCGCTCCTAAGATACACAGATGATTAAATCAACCACACAAACCACTTTACATTTTGGGGAATATAAAGATGTCCCAGTAAATATAAAAGACAACCTATTGCTTTTCAGCACCTACAAGGCATGGTATAGTGTTCATAAAACATTAAACATTCGACGAGATAACACTTTAAACCTACCGTTCAGAAAAAACAAATATTTCCAGGAAGGCAAAGCAAATTACACATTCATGGACTGGGATAGAAGAGGTATCATTGGCATAAGACAGCTGCTACATACACAAAACCACTCCATGCACAATATCGAAAAATTTATAGAAAAAATGAGGTATCAAACTCACATTTTTTGCATATATGCAAGCCAGACATTACAAAAGGCAGATAATCGTTGATTTAACATTAGTGGAGAGGGACAATCCATTAGAGATTGTCCTACAGGCAACATACCCCGGAAAAATCTCTGTATCAAATATCCAAACCTGTCTTAGAAAAACACAAAAATACGACAGCAACACAGCAGGAATAGGAGGGTGGACAGATTGCTCAGACTTAAATATGAAAGATATCATGCGGCAATTTGAGAGATCACTTATACTTCACCCATCATTTACATAACAGGAGATGCACTACCATATCTTAAACAACATACACAACCCTTAAATTTAGACTAAAGGCTAAATTAGCTCCAAATACCAACTGTACCAAGTGTGCAGCACCGGAGGCAGATTTGTTGCACTGTATGGAGCTGCCCTGTGATCCAAACATTGTGGACACAGGTGGAAGATTTTAGCACTCACTAACATAAAGTTCCATCTGACCAAAGAATATGCGATCTTCAACTACATAGAGATAATAAACGGAGTGGATGGAGAGGCAACAGAGACCAAGGCATTCAATAGATTCAGACAGATTAAGGCAGTGGCTGCCAAGAAAACAATTCTCCAGCTATGGATACACCAAAACCCTCCTCCCCCCCCTCAATAGATCTATGGAAAGAAAACTAATTTTAATTACTGCTGCACCAGCCTTTATTCTAAAACTTCTCGGAGGCGTTGTCGTTGCATCTCCTGTATTCCACACACTATACATTTTTTCATCTCCCGTGTTCATGCCACATTTGCACCGCCCAGCAACCACGGTTGATCTGCGGTTGATCTGCGGTTGATCTGCGGTTGATCTGTTTAATTACTGGTTTCGGATTTAATTCTGGGCAATTCTTCACGTATCTGCCAGGTGGCAGATATTCATGAATTGTAATGAATTCTAATGTGTACACTACTTTTGCTACAGTAATGTGTCGACTTGCAGGTGTTTAAAAAAAAACAAGTCTACCACAGTGGTCCATTGTGAATTGACCTTGGTACTGAAGAAGTTACTGTATCAATTTAGGCGTTTCATAATAAAAACTCAATGATCTGTGTCTTTTTTACTCAATTGCCGACCGACGCAATAAGTACACAGCAGTATGTGTGCAAAAGACCTGACTGTACTTATGCATTTTTAATATGTTATGCAATTAATGCAGCAGATGATAAAATGGCCACAGTTGCTCAAATCTATGAAAATTTTATTGCAAAGTTTGACTTTGAAAAATGTTCACCTGATGCTCGCGGGTGGAAGCGTGCAATAAGGAAAAGGTTAAGTAGCGACCCGTGTTTTTTTCATATTGCCTTTGCACATGGAGTTAGAGGAGGGTATTGGTGTGTGATGCCAGATTTTTCCAGTATCTTTGATCATAGAGACTTCAAAAGGAGAAAGGTCAGATTTGATCAAAATAAGATTGTCAATCCCGGTTTACAATAATGGTCCGACCGTCAGTGAAAACCTGGTGACCGGCAACCCTTGCTCTCTGGCCCCACCAGTATAACTGCAAAAGGTCCAGTCTGAGCAAGATTTCACGTACAGATACCAGCTTGCATGTACCAAAAAGATTTCCAGCTTCATCAGCTGTCAACTACAGGTGTAGCAGGCCCGCTTTCACCTGTCAACTACATGTATAATGAAGACTACAGGAGTGACAGTGACTCATCACCACCCATTTGTCAAAGTCTATAATGAAGGTAATATACTACAGTAACTACCTGTATTACACTACCTGTATTACACTATCTGCAGTTCAAGCTGCCATATTTTATTCTTTTTATTCAACAGGTCATCATAATATTTTGAACCCCACACCCCCAAATAAAAATCACAGTATGTCACCCACCTCATAAAGTACGTACATGACTAGTGTAGAATTAAAATGCTACAGTAGTGATTGATTCTCAAATTAGCAAAAATTGTTTTTTCAGACTTGGAATTTACATTGAATGAGAAGTCATTCACTCATGCGCCTAAATGGCATGACAACGCATATGTGTTTCAACAAGGTACCAATGAGACATACCACATGCGCATAAATGTGGTAACACGCTCGGGAAGATTAAACTAAGCCACAAAGCCACCCATTACAAATGAATGGTTTGGGGGAGGTGTCGATAAGAAGTAGAAATACTTTAGCCTTGTATGTAGGTAGGGGGGGGAGAGGGCTGCATGCTGGATTATTAGTTCAACAAAATATTTTCAACAGGTCATCATAATGTTTTGAACCCCACACCCCCAAATAAAAATCACAGTATGTCACCCACCTCATAAAATACGTACATGACTAGTGTAGAATTAAAAAGCAACAGTAGTGATTGATTCTCAGAATAGTAAAAATTGTTATGCAAGCCCATGTTGAGAAACGAAAAAAAAGTTTGTTTTTTTCCAGACTTGGAATTCACATTGAATGAGAAGTCATACACGCATGCGCCTAAATGTGATGACACGCATATGCGTTTCAACAAGGTTGCCAATGAGACATATGTACAGTACACGCATGCGCATAAAATAAAAACATTATGAAAAGAAGAGCAAGCCTAGCAAAAGTATTGATTAATAAATAATACATATAGAAATGTGATGACATGCATACAGTATGCGTTTCTGCAAGGTTCCAATCCGCATGAGCAGAAAAAATATTTTATATTCGGAAGAAGACATGACGTTATATTTTTGTAATAATGTACATTTTTTCCCTTTATTATCCTATGTACAGTACATTATGTGTCCTCATATTTTTTATGTGTATGGCTAAGGAGCCTCAGACTACTGTATACAGTTTAAACTCGTAACGTTAATCTCTGCTTCAAATATAAATCTTCAAATTACAATTACTGTACACACACAGACTTGCAGAACTGTATGGCTGTACAGTACTGTAGGTTGAATTGCTATTAGACTTTTAAGACAACAGGTCACGATCGCATCTTGAGTTTCCAGACGATATTGCAGAAAACGCTAAAATGCAATTTTCTGCGCTTGATAGAAACCTGATAGAAACCCGAGTCAATTGCAATACGGTTGGAAAACATAGTGTGTCATGACCCGGTATTCAGAGCGGTATGCCGGGCTAGGTTTTAGAATAAAGGCTGGTGCCTCTGTATTCAATTTCTATTGGGTGGAAGCGACTATTGACAGAGAGAGAAAAGCAAATACCTTTTTTAAAACCTGGGAAAGATTAATAGACACACTATCCCAAGAAATTAAACAGCGGGTACAGGAAAACTTCCAGCACACCACTTGGTTCACATCACGGATTCACAGAAGAGATCCACCAGTTAGAATATAATAAAGTTCTCAGGAAAACAGGGAAACAAAAACACACATATACTGCATAACATAACCTATGCAGGAAATCCCTAAACAGCTATAGCCCCCGAAAGGCAAGACCAGTAATAGAGTTTATGCAAAGGCAATATACACAAACTTACACTTTCCCCACTGGTAAGTAAACAAGAAGTGACTTTGGGCGCACTTCAACCCTTCTCCTTAGATGACAGCTCCCAATGCGACCGCTTCACTTCTCAGTCAGGAACAAACCGCGATTGCCTCCGTCGGCGTCTCTCACCCGCATTGGGGGCACTCCGCCGCGTCACGGTCGTCTCGCAAAAAAAAAAAATATATATAAAGTGTAAATACAATATGTGAATAATAAGCTTATTGCTAAGTGAAAGCTGCCACGGGGTCTCTGCCAAACAAATTCCTCACAAACTCATTACAAACAATTATACAAAAAATGCAATGACCCGGCGCTTTAGGCTACAACAATACCCCAGTCCAATGATTAGTCCATATAGATATGGAAAGTTCTTTTCAATATTCCAGCTGATGGAGCGATGGTGATCCAATTGCTGGCTGCTGGTTCCGAACTCCTCCTAGTATGTAATGGACAAAAAGGAAAAGACCATTGTGCAGCCACTAGAATCCATGAATAACTCCACAACAGATTAAAGCAATGAACTTACAGACTTGCTGTGTTGTTGTTCCTTTGAGACAATCTGTGCTTTTAACCTCTTCTCTTCCAGATATCACGAATCCCACGTGTTGTATGTCTATCCTCCAGGTTTTCTGTCGGTTCACAGCATTACCACTTGGTCATAGTTCCCATGTGTTCCCAGAAAGGAAATAACATGAAAGATGATGGTGCAGATTGATAAAAATTTATTACAATAAAAATAAAAAACAGCCAAGGGCTTACTCACATAAACCAGGCTGTATAAAAACAGCTGACAACGTGCCGTCCGCAGCTTGATACAATCAGGTAGGCAGGCTGCTGGGAGGATGGCGCTTTTGTTGTTTGCAAACCCTGAAGTGGCGTCTAACTCTCAATAGTTACTCTGCGAGATTCGCCCCCTCTATTTGCTATAGCTTCCTCTATCTCAGCTTGAGGTGGCCAGCACTGCAGAATGTGCTCTGCTCACCTCTCTGGGTAACTGCCGTCAGCCCGCGCTAAGCCTCGTGATGTCACACTCTGGCATCTCTCCTGATCTCTATGCTCCTGCTTCTGAAGACCGTGTCAGTTCTAACTCCTCCCTCTCCATACGCGTTTCGTGACGCAATGTGGTCACTTCATCAGTGGATGAGGGGGGAGTTGCTACCTACTGATATATATACCCTGGAAGGTGATGAATACTAATTGCAAATTAATTGCAAATTAATTGATTAAAAGCGAATAAACTGATTAAAATTGCACACATCTACTTACATGATAAGAGCCACTAGGGAATCATCCCTGGGATTAAGTGGCAATGCATCAAGCTCATAGACATAACATTTCTTACCATTCCACATAAAAAATAATAATAATGAAAACAATTATTGCATGATTGATCATTACATACAGCAGTGGGGGGTCACTTCAATCTATCAAAAAGGAGGCCAGATCGAAGTCTATATTTAAACCATGTGGTGACAAGGTTTTGAGGGTATAAATACAGAAGGTCTCCCTTCTGGATAAATGGGTCAGCCTGTCACCTCCTCTCCAATTGGCCTTTGGGCACTCTATGCCCCTACATGTCAATCCCTCTGGGTTTTGGTTGTGTTTGCTTTTAAAGTGATTTGACACACTATGAGTTTCCAACCCCCTTTTTATGTTGTATACATGCTCTGCCAGTCTACATTGGAGTTTCCTCTCCCTTTCAGGTTAGATAACCATATGGAACAACAACCCATATGGTGCAAACCTGGTGCTCTGGAAGAGATTTATCGACGATGTGCTGTGTGTCTGGAGGGGGACGATAGATGATCTAGAACTGTTTAAAGTATATTTGAATAATAATCCTTTTAATATAAAATTCACATTTACCTGCAGTAGTATAAGTATCAATTTCTTAGACTTAACCCTGTATGTAGAAAACAATCAGATACAAACAAAAACATACCATAAGGAGGTGGATGCTAAAACGTATCTTTTGGCTTCCAGCCACCACCATCCAAAATGGATACAAAATATCCCGCAGGGACAAGCCCTAAGAATAAAAAGAAACTGCTCACAGAAGGATGTTTGCAAAAACCAATTGAACTCCCTTAGAGAAAAATTTCTTGAGCGAGACTACAGCAGGGAAAGGGTTAATAAAGCTATCTGTGCAGTTAAAGATATAGATAGGTCTAGTCTTATCAACCCTAATAACAGTAATAAGACGTCCACTGTTCAAGGAGAATTTATTCCCTTTATCACCAAATTCAATAGTATGGCCCCAGAAATAAAGAAAATTATAAATAAGCATTGGGGGATCCTCCTTAGAGACCCAATATTGAATACATTCCTGCCAGAACACTCACAAATTGTTTATAAACGTGCTGACAACTTGAAAAGTAAACTATCACCTAGTTGTCCCCTTAGTGGGCCTAAAATAAGTAGCACCATGTGGTTATCTAACCTGAAAAGTTTCTTTACATGCAACAAATGCATAGGTTGTTCTTTCAGTGTTAAAGGCAGTAAATTTCAATCAAATGTAACAGGTAAAAGTTATGATGTAAACACTTTTATAAACTGTAAGAGTATGTACTGCGTATACTTATTAGAGTGCCCATGTGGGTTGCAGTACGTGGGGAGAACAGGGAGGAAACTCCAACGTAGACTGGCAGAGCATGTATACAACATAAAAAGGGGGTTGGAAACTCATAGTGTGTCAAATCACTTTAAAAGCAAACACAACCAAAACCCAGAGGGATTGACATGTACTGTAGGGGCATAGAGTGCCCAAAGGCCAATTGGAGAGGAGGTGACAGGCTGACCCATTTATCCAGAAGGGAGACCTTCTGGATTTATACCCTCAAAACCTTGTCACCGCATGGTTTAAATATAGACTTCGATCTGGCCTCCTTATTGATAGATTGAAGTGACCCCCCACTGCTGTATGTAATGATCAATCATGCAATAATTGTTTTCATTATTATTATTTTTTATGTGGAATGGTAAGAAATGTTATGTCTATGAGCTTGGTGCATTGCCACTTAATCCCAGGGATGATTCCCTAGCGGCTCTTATCATGTAAGTAGATGTGTGCAATTTTAATCAGTTAATTCGCTTTTAATCAATTAATTTGCAATTAATTTTCAATTAGTATTCATCACCTTCCAGGGTATATATATCAGTAGGTAGCAACTCCCCCCTCATCCACTGATGAAGTGACCACATTGCGTCACGAAACGCGTATGGAGAGGGAGGAGCTAGAACTGACACGGTCTTCAGAAGCAGGAGCATAGAGATCAGGAGAGACGCCAGAGTGTGACATCACGAGGCTTAGCGCGGGCTGACGGCAGTTACCCAGAGAGGTGAGCAGAGCACATTCTGCAGTGCTGGCCACCTCAAGCTGAGATAGAGGAAGCTATAGCAAATAGAGGGGGCGAATCTCGCAGAGTAACTACTGAGAGTTAGACGCCACTTCAGGGTTTGCAAACAACAATAGCGCCATCCTCCCAGAAGCCTGCCTACCTGATTGTATCAAGCTGCGGACGGCACGTTGTCAGCTGTTTTTATACAGCCTGGTTTATGTGAGTAAGCCCTTGGCTGTTTTTTATTTTTATTGTAATAAATTTTTATCAATCTGCACCATCATCTTTCATGTTATTTCCTTTCTGGGAACACATGGGAACTATGACCAAGTGGTAATGCTGTGAACCGACAGAAAACCTGGAGGATAGACATACAACATGTGGGATTCGTGATATCTGGAAGAGAAGAGGTTAAAAGCACAGATTGTCTCAAAGGAACAACAACACAGCAAGTCTGTAAGTTCATTACTTTAATCTGTTGTGGAGTTATTCATGGATTCTAGTGGCTGCGCAATGGTCTTTTCCTTTTTGTCCATTACATACTAGGAGGAGTTCGGAACCAGCAGCCAGCAATTGGATCACCATCGCTCCATCAGCTGGAATTTTGAAAAGAACTTTCCATATCTATATGGACTAATCATTGGACTGGGGTATTGTTGTAGCCTGAAGCGCCGGGTCATTGCATTTTTTGTATAAGTGTAATATATATTGACTGTATTTATTGTAATTTATATGTATTTAAAATGGGCAAATGCATTATTATCCATATGTGGATAATAGTTTTTTTGCCCATTACAGTACTGTATGTGTTAGGGGGCGGGGGGATGTGTGTTGTATATTGCTATGTTTATTGGGGGCAATTATCCCCAATAAACATGCTAATGTGCCTTAACCCCTTCATTGCCTTAGCGGATAGCCACTAAGG
This sequence comes from Ascaphus truei, assembly GCF_040206685.1. Classification (NCBI taxonomy): domain Eukaryota; kingdom Metazoa; phylum Chordata; class Amphibia; order Anura; family Ascaphidae; genus Ascaphus; species Ascaphus truei. The sequence continues at coordinate 223,441,599 of NC_134484.1, forward strand.
TAATGAAGCTGCATTAATGTAAATTTTAATAATAGTGTGCGGGAGCAGGGGGTCCCCTGAGCTGAACCGCATTGATTTTTGCCTCAGAGACCCCCTGCTTCCCGAGTTACAGTCTCCGGTTTGGGGCATCGGTGCCAGTGTCGCCGCCATCTTTATAGAGCCCACGTCGCGTCTTGGACACTATAAAGATGGCGGCGACACTGGTACCCGATGCCCCATACCGGGGCCTGTAACTCGGCAGGGGTTCTATGAGGCAGAAATCAATGCGGTTCAGTTCAGGGGACCCCCTGCTCCTGCACACTATTATTAAAATTTACATTAATGCAGCTTCATTAACATAGCGGATAGCCGCAATGGTAATGAAATATTATTTATTGTTATGTGTGTTTAAATACTAGTGTAGATGTGCAGGGAGTCTCCTGAGCTGAACCACATTGGTTTCACCCTCGAGGACCCCCTACTTCAGGAGATACAAGCCCCTTTATGGGGTGCTGGTATCCCTCTGCAGAATTTAAATGTCCCGGTCACGTGACGCGGGAGCTTTAAAGTGCAGGGGATACCGGCACCCCATAACGGGGCCTATATCTCCTGAAGTAGGGGGTCCTCGGACCTGAAACCAATGCGGTTCAGGTCCTGAGACCCTCTGCTCATGTACACAATTATTAAAATGTAATTATTTAGTGTACGATCGCCTGTAACAGCCGTGCATGGAGATGGCAAATCTCCATGCAAATGTTACATGCAGCTTTTTTTATATCAGCGAGCGTACATGAAAATTAAGAACACTAGCAGGAGGAAAAAAAGCAAAATGTACACTGTGGCTGTTCTGAGCTATTTTTAGCAGGTACGTTAAAAAATGGGCCCAAGGCCTTAGTGAATCGCGTCCCCGGCTTCACTTTTTAACGAACCTGCTTTTTTGCAAAATCAGAACGCAAAGCCATTGAGCTTAGTGCATAGCCCCCCGAGTGTAAGTATACCCCAGGGCTCCCAGTGGCGGAGACTCAGGCCTCTTGTTAGCCACAGAGGTGACAGTAGCATCAGTAGTTACCGTACCCCAGGGGTACACCCGCTACACTGATATGAATAAAACATTTAATAAAACAACACAATGAATGACATGAAGAATAATAAAATATTATGAGACATGTCCCACTGAATACTCTGCTGCTGCGGCTGAAAAACCCACTTACCAAAAGGAAAGTTGTAGCAGGCGGTGGATAATTTAGAGTATCCCCTCACGTCTACAGAGCAACAGTCACAGTCATGTCATTCATTGTGTTATTTTATTAAATGTTTTATTCATATCAGTCACCTGTTGTTCACCTCAGCATTTTGTCTTAATGTATATGTTTGTCTTGTTTTAACCTCACAGTATTACGCTATGTATCTTGTTTGTTTTATTTCATGCATGAATTCTCATCGATTGGAGCAATTCCTTGGATTTGAAACACCCACCAGTCCTGGTTGTATATATCCTTTTCTCTCACATACATTTGCATGTGTCAGGCGCCAGAGATATAAACACTTCTTTTCACATAATTTACACACAGTCACAATAATGCATGTGTGACAGCCAGGTCCAAGCGCTTACATTCTAGGACTCCAAAACACGGATCAGGGGCAACCAAGTGGGCTTAACCTTTATTATTGAGCCTGGTTACCCCCTCACTGTCACATACAAGTTCTAGGAAATAAATGTATGGCAGATAAAGAGATGTTAAATTGAAACAATGTTTTGACTAAAGTTTAATAGTTTAGCTTTATATAAAATAAAAAGATGAAAGTCAAAGAAACCTGTAAATGGTAAATAACCTGTTATGATCAAATAAATATTGACCATTTATGATTTTAACAAATGTTGACAAATATATGTAATTCAAGGCTTTCAATAAAAAATACAGTACAAAAAAACCCTTTAACAACAAATACTATCCAATGCACCCATTGATTGCCCTAAAATGGAGAAAAGATAACCCCAAAGGCAATACATTGGCACCCTATTACCGAACCCCAACAACCTCCCCCACCCCAAAACATACAGTACAGTAATGGCCAAAATCCCTATTATCCAGAACTGGGTGATAGGCAAATACGCTATCAAAAATAAAACATTACCCAGCCAGCTGTAATGAGTGCTCACCACAAACAGGATGGGACTGTGAGGCTGAGGTGGGAATATTGGTAAACACCAACCTACAACTGTGTAACCACGTCCGGAGTGCACAGTAAAGGTTGTGTAGCCGGGTAAGTGTAGCAGAGGTCATAATGGTCATGATAATCAACGTGGTCTAGGATTGAAGTCGGATGGTCGTTGTGCGTAGCCGTAGTCCAGGGGTAGAGAAGGTGGGAGCCCAAATGCAATCCGAGGTCAAGTTTCAGAGAAGGCAGAGGTCCAGGCACAAGCTGAGGTCAAAAGGTAGAAGGGTGCAGGACAGAAGGCACAGGACAACAACAGGGCATCAGGATGTTTGAGGCAAGAAATACATAACATAACAAAGTTTATGCTCAGCCAATTTGCTTGAGGCAAGGGTGAGCATATAAGGATCAGATAGCCAATGAGAGAGCAGCACAAAGCTGTGAGTAATGAGTCATTAGACATATGCTGCTCACTGATAGGCAGGGGTGGGGAGTATCGCATGTGTGGTGTAGCTGATGGTATTAAACCCTTGCGTGCCAGTTTTAATGCGGCACCAGCATGTAGTCCTATCAGTGCTAGGATCGTCCACCATGATGTCAAGGAACGCATTGCTGGGGCTGGGCCGAAGCCCGGTCCTGGTAGGTGCGGCGCTTGCGCATGATCTTCGTATGGGGCATGTCACAGGACATGTCACATGGCCGGGGCCTAAGCTTGATCCACACGGTCTCCCCTAGCCTGGCAGCATGATTCCTGTGTACAACCTCAGTGTGAGGTGTGTCACATGACTTGTCACGGGATGCATCACGGGGGCGGGACCGAAGTCCAATCCTCACAGTACACCCCCCTTCAGGAGAGACCTCCGGGCGTCCCACGGATGGCTTGGAGGGAAACCTCAGGTGAAAGACCCGAATGAGCCTAGGGCATGTAGTTTGTCCCTGGGGATCGAATAGCGCTCCTCGGGACCGAAGTTTTGAAGCCTCCCTCTGGTTATTCTGGAATCCAGGACAGTTTTGACTTCAAATTATTGCTATCCTTCAACCAAGAGAGGTTCAGGAGGATAAACTGAAGCAGGAGATTGGGGATCTTGTATGAATGGTTTGAGTAGTGAAGTGTGAAAAACTGACAGGATCCTCATGGATGCTGGCAACCATAGCTGGTAGGCCACAGGATTTACTTAATCAACGATGGGAAAAGGGCCAATATATCTTGGTGCCAATTTTCCAGAGGGGACCTTCAGCTGGATATTCTTAGGGGACAGCCATACCTTTTGACCCAGGTGATATGTTGGTGTTTCACGCCATTGCTGGTCGGCCTGCTTTTTCTGCATAGAGACTGCGTTTCTGAGATTCATCTGAATCTTTCTCCATGACTCTTAAAGATGTAGGTTTCTGTTATCCACTGCTTGTACCCCATATCCGGATCCTGCAATAGGGAGAGCTGAGGGTTGGAAGCCGAAGTTGGTAAAGAACTGTGAGTCCTGCGTCGACTCATTGCGAAGATTGTTGTGAGAAAATTCTGCCCAAGGCAAGAGATCTATCAAGTTGTCCTGATTGTCAGAAATGAAACAATGGATGACTCATTCGTGCGTTTTGTTTGACCAATAGTCTGAGGATGATAGCCGGAAGAAAAGTGAAGAGAAATCCCTAGTTGTTTGCAAAAAGCCTGCCAAAACTTAGAGACAAATTGGGAACCTCGATCCGACACAATAACTTGGGGAGTCCCATGAAGATGAAACACCTCCTTGATGAATACCTCAGACAATTTGGGGGCATTGGGTAGACCCTTGAGGGGAATGAAATGAGCCTGCTTACAAAAGTGGTCGATCACCTGAATGGTATTCCTACCCTTGGATATGGGTAGTTCCATGATCAAATCCATGGAAAGATGGGTCCATGGGCGATCCGGAATCGGGAGAGATTGCATCAAGCCTGGTGGCTTGTTACGGCTGCAGCGGCCATTATTCAAACAAATCACAGCGCCGATTTTGTGTGCTCTGCTGTACTCAACGCAGCATGAATGAGGCCAATCGCCGCAGGCGTCAAAAAGAAAGCTGCTCAAAGCTCTAAATGGAGAGCATGAAAATACATGAATAATAGTCAATAGTATATAGGACAACTGTGGTTTGTATCTTGAGGGAAATTAAAGACGTGGGATAGAGTATATGTTGCTTGAAGAATTGACCAGAAACAGGAGTATGTGGAGTGGGAGTTCCAATGGATACCGCTACCTGGGAAATATACACATTGGAGGAAATATATGTTACCTCTCCAGATCCCCTGATGTAGCCTCCGTTAGCCCCGCATATCCGTCTGATCTGGTCCTGGTGCAGACATCGTAGACCTCCAACTTGCTGCCGCCTCCTTCTCTCAGACTGCCGGAGCTCCCGAGTGCCGATGACGTGTGAACCTGCTTCCGGTCCGTCCGGGAACACTCCCCTCACTCTGTAGATTCCACGAGTGATGTCAGTGTAGCATGAAATCACATGTATCGTGTCCTCAGAGCCACAGTGCGTCTCTCCAATCAACAAAACAGCATGCAGGAAATAGGGATTGGTATGAGACTGCCGCGTCCAAAAATAAAGCAACCTCTGCTCACCAGGCATGGAAAAGATAAAAACTTTTATTTAACTACATAAAAACGAAAAAAGGGACAAACAAATACAAAAAACAACCTCCTACGTGTTTCAGGCTCTAAAAGCCCTTTCTCAAGGAGTATCGCCCCAGGCACCCGCGCTTATCGTAATTGCACTGTTGAATTTCATGGATTCTGTTTATTTGGGTGCAATGAAATGAATGAATTGCAATGTGTACAGTACTGTGCTACTGTGTCAATTTAAGGTGTTTAAAAACCAGAGCTCTAAAAAAAAATTTTCGGCACTCGCCGCACTAGCCGCACTCGCGTCTTAAGGCGGTAAGGTTGGAAGACATCCCGTGTCATGAAATCGGTATTCCGATGTAAACAACACATGATTTGTTTGAATAATGGCCGCTTCAGCTGTATGAGGACTCTTGTTCTGGACACATTTAGAACATGCAGTGACAAATTACTTTATGTCCTTACGCATCCCTGGCCACCAAAAAGTCAGTTCTAGCAGATCGGTAGTTCTCCTCCTAGTATCGGGATGAACAGTGCTTTCAGATGAATGACCCCATTCCAGTACATTAATACGATATGCTTGTATGGTGAACAGACGTCCCTCTGGAACTTTGAGACCCACCGGAGTATCAGACTGACCTTGCGCAATGTCTTCCAATTAATCAAATGTATTAGCAGAGATTATACATGATGTGGAAGAATGATTTCGTCTCGGTCACAGCCTTGTCGTCTACCAGAAATTGACGGGAGAGGGCATCTGCCTTCATGTTTTTTGACCCAGGTAAGTATGAAATAATTAAATTGAAGCGAGAAAAAAAAAGTGTCCAATGTGCTTGTCCTGACCCCAAGTGACGAGCACCCTCGATGTATAAGAGGTTCTTGTGATCCGTCAGTATGGTAACAGGATTTCAGTGCCCTCAAGCAAATGCCTCCATTCCACTAAGGCCATTTTGATGGCCAAGAGATCATGACTGCCTACGTCGTAATTTTGTTTGGCGGACGAGAATTGTTTGGAAAAAAAAGCACAAGGGTTTAGTCTGGCCTGAGGAGTCTTCCTTTGGGATAACACTGCTCCAGACCGACATCAGATGCGTCAACCTCGAGAGTGAAGGGCAATACTGGGTCAGGATGCATGAGCACAGGAGTTGACACAAAGTCGGTTTTCAGTCTTTCAAATGCCTGAATGGCTGCAGGAGACTACAGAGCAGGATCGACTCCTTTTTGTGTCAGGGCCATAATGGGTGCTACAACAGACAAAACATTTTGGAGAAACCTCTGATAGTTATTGGCGAAGCCTAGGAACCGCTGTATGGCTTTCAGAGTCATGGGACGAGGCCAATCAACAACCGCCTTCACTTTGGCTGGGTCCATGGCAAGGCCAGTGTCGGAGATGATGTATCCCAGAAAGGAAGTTGTGGTCTGATGGAAATGACACATCTCCAATTTGGCGAATAGGTGATTCTCCCGAAGTCTTTGAAGGACCTTTTTAACATGTCCCGAATGTTCACGTATGGTCTTGGAGAAGATCAGTATGTCATCTAGGTAGACAATAAAGTATAGGTCGAGAAGATCTCTAAAAACTTCGTTCACAAAGTCTTAGAACACTGCGAGGGCTTTACAAAATCTGAAAGGCATCAACAGATACTCATAATGTCCGTCCCGAGTGTTAAAGCTGTCTTCCACTCATCCCCCTGTCGAATTCTTACCAAATTGTAAGCACCTCGTAGATTTAACTTGGTGAAAATGGTGGACCCCTATAGTCTGTCGAAGAGTTCAGAAATTGAAGGTAGAGGGTACCGATTCTTAATTGTGACTTTATTGAGTCCCCAGTAATCGATACACGGTCTGAGAGATCATCCTTTTTCTTCACAAAGAAAAAACTGCACCTGCGAGAGAGGAGGACTTCTGGATAAATCCCCTCTGTAAGTTCTTCTGAATGTATTCCTTCATAGCCTTGGTCTCTGGAGGTGACAACAGGTAGGTACATCAATGCGGGGGAACTGCACTGGGCAGAAGGTCAAATGGACAGTCGAATGACTTGGTGGGATAGAAGCTCCTCGGCATGGGTATTGTCGAATACATCTCAAAAATCAGCGTAGATGTCTGGCAAATGAATGTACACCTGTTTTGGCACTGATACCCCACATAGTTTCTGGAAGGAACAGTGCAATTCTTGAAGCAATAAGGGCTCCACTGGATAGGCTGTGACTCTGTCCTTTCTATCTATTCAGGGGTTATGCAATTGAAGTGACAAAATATGCAACAAAGTGCAAAATAGGGTGTCGCAGTGATAAATAATTAGTATATATCCGTGAATAATACAGTGTAAGAGTGAAACGTGAACAAAATTGCAGCTCAAAAACCCTTGAGTGGATGGTTTGCAGATTCCACTTCAATTGTAGGACGTTTCGAAAATCAGGGGAGCGCAGGTATCGATATGTAAAGGAATAAAGAGCACAAAATAGTGCAAATAATGTTTGAATCAAACGATGTGATATAAAATTATCAGGTGAATGGAGACTCACGTGGTATCAAATAAAATCAGGCATCTCAGAGATCAGTGGCAGATGTTTGACTCTGTAGTGATAGATGATAGATGAACAACCCCACAGCTGGATAACTGATATGATGTTAACAGCACACACGGCACCTCATCAGTCAGGGTAATAGGGAAAGAAGAGAGGCTTCTGTAGCATAACAGAATAATAACACTTTATACACGCAATAAAATTAACACTTACTGTGTCATAGATCAAAATAGGCACATAAAACAAGCGATATCACCAGCTCCAGTTTCCTCCGTCTTGGACCTCACATTCCGGACTGCAGGGGTCGCCTGGATCAGTGGACACACGAATGTCACGACCGGAACGGGGATCCTCTGTATCCTTAATCTTCACTGCGCAAGATATCGGCATCCAGTGATCTGCACCATACACACGGTAAGCACGCCAAAAGGTACAGTTCGTATCGCGGGGAAACAACCGTTGGACTTCCGGGCGGTAGCTGATGACATCACAGGCAGCGACTCTACGCGTTTCACTAAACAGTGTAGCTTCGTCTGGAGTCCTGGTGTCACTAAGCTAGCCTCTCATTAAATACCCCATACAGCATAATCTGATTGGCCAAGGAAATTAATCAGACTAGGTAAACACCCATAGTCCGCCAAACAAAAGGAAGGTGGCGGGAAGGGGCAGAAGGGAAGGAGGGGGTAAATGTAGGCTATACATAACAGCACAGAATACTTCATATAGGACTCGGCCATAGTAACCGCAGAAAGTGTACATGGAAGAAAGCGGAAAAAATATGTTAGTACATAAATAATACATATTTTACAAAAACCGAATGATATCAATTTCAGCATTTAAATCTGCTGGATTCATGGTTTTAACAAGAGGGATTCAGACCTAATAATTTTAATAATAATAAAAAGTATTCTTATAAACTTGAAAAGAAAGACTATTCAACCAATGATAATAAGCAGAAAGATGATAGACATGAAAGAGGAGACTATAATAGCAAGGTAAAACAGAGATTGGAGAAAAGATCAAATAAAAAATCAGAAATACAGGATAATGATAAATAAACTAGAAGGTCTGATAGAATAGAAAGACCCCCTAACTCACCACCCTCTGATAACCCTGGACTAGTAGAACTGAGAAGTATAGAGAGATCCTTAAGGATAGTTCACATTCCTCTCACAATACAGAGATATAAAGTAATAATGAAGCTTCAGACTACACAGAAGCACAGGGAGGTGCAATTAATAAAAAATAAACGTATGTCTTTTTTAGAGATGAGACAGTCTTCAGATTTCTGGGAGACTCAAAACAAATATGCCCCCTTAATGGACAGGGAAGAGGATCACGGAAACCGCAGAAAGAGAGATTCAGAGGATGAAGAGGAGGAAGAAAAAGGAAAAATGCAGAAGACAAAGATTATTAGTGACTAACAATATTTTTAACATTAGCAAAATTGAATTAAATGAAACAGAAACCAGACTTATTTCTAGAGGCCTCACTTTTGAGCCGGCAGTAGGGCCTAACAATTTTAACCTTTTTCTGGATGCCAATAGGTTCTTATGTAAATTAACATTAAAGAGACATTTTTTAGCAAGGAGCCAAGAAAATAGTGTCATTCGGAACTGTGAAAATAACGTTGATGAGAAATGTATACACACTAACCTGCGACCGAAGTCATCATTCTTCCCAAGCTTCTCTAAGGCCAACATTTGGAATCTTTTCTCAGTTGATAAATAAGGACTTCGCAACATTGGCCCTCAACAATAAATAGAGTACAAACTCAAATCTAACGAAATGAGAAAGAGAAGCCTTAAAAGCGTTGACAGAGAACACAGATATTATAATAAAACAGGCAGACAAAGGGGGTAGTTGTGGTCATGGACCGGAGTTTCTATGTAAAGGAAGCATCAAGGATCCTTAATGATAAGGATACATACATAAAACTATCAAAAGATCCTACAAAATAATTTCTTGCTGAATTAAACATTTTGCTTATTAGAGGGACAGATCTGGGTATTCTCAAAGATGAGGAATTCAATTTTATCTTTAATACATTTCCTAAACAACCTTTATTTTATTTTTTACCGAAAGTCCATAAAGATCTCAACAACCCCTCTGGAAGACCTATTATAGCAGGAATAGACTCTCTGACATCCAATCTGTCATGTTATTTGGATGTCATACTTCAGAGATATGTAATTAAAAATAAGTCCCATTTAAAAGACACTACAGATATGTTGGCAATATTAGACACAATTATATGGAAAGATAACTATATTTTTGTTTCCAGCGATGTATCATCATTATATACGTCAATTAAACATGATCAGGGTCTGGATGCAATATTAAGAGTACTATCTGCCGATCCTAATATGGATAAAATACAAATTGAGTACATTTTAGAGGGTATCACTTTTATACTCAGTCATAACTATTTCTGGTTTGATAATGAATATTTCCTTCAAATTTGTGGTACTGCGATGGGGACCAGGTTTGCCCCAAGCTATGTGAACCTCTTTATGGGCATCTGGGAGGATGAATTTATTTGTTCACAGCATGGTTTGGGGCAAACCTGGTCCTCTACAAAAGGTATATTGATGATCTGTTTTTTATATGGGAAGGAGACGAAAAAGTACTACAGGATTTTCTCAGATATATAAATAACAACGATAGGAATCTTAGATTCTCTTCCAAATACGACAAAGAGAATATTGAATTTCTTGATCTTGAAATATATTTGACCAGGGGATCTTGAAGACAAAGAATTTCTTTAAAAAAGTGGATGTTAACAATTATATACATAAAAAAAGTTGACATCACCTTAATGGGAATCTAATATCCCCTTCGGACAACTAAGACGCATCAGGAGAAATTGAACTGAGACAGAAATATATAAAAAACAATCTGAAGTCTTGATCAAGAAATTCAATGAAAAATCCTATGATCCATTAGTCATAGATAAAGCAATTGAAAGAGCAGATAAGCTAAATAGACAAGATCTATTATACCCTAAGAAATTACCACAAAATGATACATCAAAAGAATTCCAAACCACATTTATTACGCAATATAACTGTGAGGCCAGTAAAATTACAAAAATAATAAACAAACAATGGCATGTACTCAAGAATGACAGAGTGCTGGGAAATAAAATTCCTGATAGAGCACAAGTTGTCTTTAGAAAAGCTAATAATCTAAAAAGTATGATAGCTCATAGTACTTTTAAAGTTCTTAACGAAACAAAGGACAATAATTGGCTAAAAAGTCCAATAGGATTTTATACATGTGGAAATTGTAAGGTCTATGTTTTAGGGTCACAAAATAAATTGACCTTTTCCTCTGATTCCATAGGGGAGAATTTTAAAATGTCACATTTTATAAATTGCAAAACGGATTATGTAATTTACATGTTAGAATGCCCATGCAAAATGCAATACAGTACATTGGGAAAACTACTAGACCCATAAAGGTGAGGATCATGGAACACATGAGTAACATTAGACGTACAGTTCAGACTCATAGTGTTCCCAAACATTTTGAAACTCATCATAATTCAGATCCAAATGTACTCAAATTTAGAGGGATAGAACATGTTCTGCCACATTGGAGGGGAGGAAATAGGTCCCTTGCTTTGGGAAAAAGAGAAACCTTCTGGATTCATAGGGTTAAAACCTGAATCCAGCAGGTTTAAATGCTGAAATTGATATCATTCCGTTTTTGTAAAATATTTATTATTTATGTACTAACATATTTTTTTCCGATTTCTTCCATGTACACTTTCTGCGGTTACTATGGCCGAGTCCTATATGAAGTATTCTGTGCTGTTATGTTTAGCCTACATTTACCCCTCCTTCCCTCCCGCCCCTTCCCGCCCCCTTCCTTTTGTTTGGTGGACTATGGTGTTTACCTAGTCTAATTAATTTCCTTGGCCAATCAGATTATGCTGTATAGGGTATTTAATGAGAGGCTAGCATAGCGTCATGCCTCCAGACGAAGCTAGACTGTTTAGTGAAACGCGTAGAGTCGCTGCCTGTGACGTCATCAGCTACCGCCCGGAAGTCCACCGGGCGTTTCCTCGCGATACGAACTGTACCTTCTGGCGTGCTTACCATGTGTATGGTGCAGATCACTTGATGCCGATATCTTGCAGTGAAGATTAAGGATACAGAGGATCCCCGTTCCGGTCGTGACATTCGTTTGTCCACTGATCCAGGTGACCCCTGCGGTCCGGAACGTGAAGTCTAAGATGGAGGAAACTGGAGCTGGTGATATCGCTTGTTTTATGTGCCTATTTTTATCTACAGTATGACACTGTAAGTGTTCATTTTATTGTGTGTATAAAGTGTTATTATTGTGTTATGCTATGGAAGCCTCTCTTCTTTCACTACTACCCTGACTGATGAGGTGTCATGTGTGCTGTTAACATCATATCAGTTATCCAGCTGTGGGGTTGTTTATCTATCATCTATCACTACATCAAGCTCCCCTGATTTTCGAGACGTTATGCAGTTGAAGCCATGGTAGTCCCAGAATGACGTTGACTGACGACGTATGAATGGCATCCAATTGAATCTTCTCGGTGTGAACTTTCCCAATCTGTGGCTTAAAGAGGATGGTTTGAAGAGAAATAAAAGCAGGTTGTAAGGTTCGACCATCAATAGCCTCCAGCCTATTGGGTGACTCTTACGTACCAAGGGAATTTTATTTCTCTGCACGAACCCCATGTCAATGAAATTCACACCTGACCAGAGTCCAGAAAGGTCCGTGGAGTGGCCTTGAATGTATTACCAATTAGAGTGATGGGAATTAGGAGCCTGATTTACAGTTTGGAAGAAGAAGACAAAGTTCCAAGTGTGATCCTTCCGAATCTCACTGGGATTTGGTATTTTCATGATTTAAGAGGGCAAGCAAGAACCTGTGTCTGGTGTTACTGCATTAGAGACAGAGCCCGGCATTGTGTCTGCGTTGTTTTTTGCTGACCGATAGTCTTTTACCTCATAGCTGCATGGATTCTTCATGTCTGGAGGAGAGAGGATAACAACCGCTGTGTGTGTATTGACTGTGGAGAGGCTGCGTACCTTGCTTGCGCCGGAATCTATCGGTTCTCATCTCCAATAGCCATTCATCCATCCGGATGCATAGGGCTACGAGCTCTTCCAGATCCATGGGGCGTTACTGTGTCAAGTTTGATCTTAAGATTTTCGGACAAGCCTTGCCAGAAGACTGCTGTCAATGCCTCATCATTCAAGCCGGTCTCGGCGGCTATGGTCCAAAATTTGACCGTGTTTTTGGACACGGGGTTGCTACCTTGGGAAATATTCAAGAGAGAAGAGGCAGCAGTTACCTTGCGTCCGGGGGTGTCGAATACTCTTCAGAATTCTTTTGTGAAGCATGAGATATCACTTGTGAGGTCCGGTCTTTGCTCCAAGATTGCATCAGGCCAAATAATCATCTGTTAGCAAGGATACAATGTATGACACCTTAGAGCGCTGGGACAGAAAGCAGGATGGCATCAGCTCAAACTGAATAGAACACTGGTTTAGAAAACCACACTAAGATTGGGGTACTTGGTTAATTCCACCCGCCCTTACACCTTAGTAGCTCTGTGTCACGTAGACCTGTCTTACCAACACGTTAATATCAGGATTCTGGATTGAGCACACAAGATGGGCAAAATAAATTGTAATTTAATTCCATTTAAGACAAACACACAATACTTCACAATTACACAGGATAAAACACTTACTGGGATGGGGAAACAAAATCAAATGTCCACAGAACGAAACAAAGTCTCTGGGCACCCCTGCACGTATGCAAGTGGGTGCACGATTTGAGTCGGCTAGGGGCGCAACTTGCCACCCCTATATCTTCGCCGAAGGGAAAGATTTCGTAATGTCCTTACAGGATTCGTTCGGGAATCCTTAGCTCAAACGAGTTCTGGAAGAGGGGTGCAAATCTTTGTTAAAATATACTGTTGCGGCCAAGTTTATTCGAGCATTTGCCCGTTCTTGGCCGCAGCAGTATCCTGGCGCGCGCCGGAGGGTGACGGGCGTGCGCCGAAGCAGCGGAAGAGAGGGGTTGGAGAGAGCAGTGTAGTGATGTCCGAAAGCCAGGGTTCAAGGGCAGGAGAGAGCAGTGTAGTCAAGTCCAAAGCAGAGTTCAAGTTCAAGCCAAAGGAATCCAAACAGGGGCAGGGACAGAAACCATGGCTGAAACAGACAATGGAGCTAGGCATAGACACTGCACACACAGGAGCTACAGGAAAGCTATGTAGAGCAAGGAATGAGAGGACAGAGTGGGGTTATATGAGAAGCAGGGAGGAGCATAGGTTTGAGTGGGTACTTGCAGCGATAGGTCAGTGAGAGCAGGGGAGGAAACAGGGAGGTAATCAAGGGTTATAGCCTGCAACCGACGGGGGGCGCAGCCAGAGGGTGGGGGTGGTAAGTAACTAGAGCAGGTGCGTGCGCCCTCTGTAACCCTGCTATGCGCGCGCACCGTGCATGCACCAGAGCATGGGGGAAGACCAGTGGAGGAGGCACACGGGAGAGAAGACAGAGGGGAAGGAGGAACGGAGGAACCAGGTAGGGAATGGACAGGGGTGACAGAGGCACGAGGAGCGCGTGAGCCACGATAGGGAACCCGCGATCTTGAACGCGCGCGCTTGGTGAGGGAACCGCGCTCGTGCGCAGAGTGTGAGCCTGGGCGTGAGGATCGAGCCGTGGAGGAACGGCTGAGGGAGGAAGGTAGAGTTTGGGGATGTAAGGGAGTGGAGGAACTAGGCACTGTGGAAGCAGGGGTGACGGGGACACGCTGGGAACTGCGAGTCCCCCGATCCGTTACAGAGGTAAAATAAATTGTCATTTATTTCAGGAAAAGACATACACACAATGTAACACAATTTACACGGTTAACACACTTAGTGGGAACAGGGCTAAAGAATAAAACTATCCTTTAAATGAAATTCACAAAAATGAATTCTGTAGGAGCCCTTTCCAATGACCAGGAGGTACTCACAAATCCTGGTACTGATTTTGGCATGCAATGCCAGCCGCGACTGCTACAGCTGCGGCACACTTTATTCTAACAAATCACCGGTTTGTCCCTGGCATGTTCCTGGAATGCCACGCTGTTCACCCGGAGCATGCCGCGGTCCCAGCCAGGGGTCATGCCCGGCTGACGCGCGGTTGATGTGTTAATTGATAATGGTTCAGGATTTACTAGGCTGCAATGCTTCGCGGGTACGCCAGATGGCATAAATTCATGAATAAAAATAAAGCAGTATATATATATATATATATATATATATATATATATATATATAAATATATATATACTGTATAACAACAACCCCTATAACCCCTAACATACAGTACTGTACACATACAGTACTGTATACTATATGCACATCAATGATGCTATAGGCCATCCCCTGGCGAGATGTGTTTGCAGCAGAGGGAGAACCGCTGCTCTCTCTGCGCAAACATCTGCACATTAAAAATTATTTAAAATACATTTTTATTTATAGTGTAGATGTGCAGGGGGTCTCCGGAGCTGAGAAGGTGAAGGATCCGTGGTCCATCCGCTCCAGGAAAAAAAAGGTAAGAACTCACCAGCAAGAGGGGTTAAAAACTAATTTATTGGGCTACATAAAAACAAAAAAACAAACAGTAACGAACTCTCCCACGCGTTTCTTGCCCACTATGGCGCTTTCTCAAGGAGTACAGGGAAAGGGGAGATACTGGGTATTTAACACACTCCCCGTCATGCAAAACAGCTGAAATGAATAACCAATTAATTTTGTTTTGCAGAGAGAAAAGGAAAAGACCAGAACAGAAGAAAAACAGAATGAGGAAAAAAACGAAATAATACACTATATATAAAGACAGAATAAATGTAAATAATGTAAAAAAATATTAATAATAAAAAATAATCATAATAAAGAATGATAATAAATACATGGAATTGAATAAGTATTGGACAAAGATAATTCCTAATGTTGTGTCCCAATTAAATGATATCACATCCTATCATGCCTCAAATATAATAATTAACTAGCCAATGACTATAACCCATCAAGATGGATAGGTAAATAATTAACCCATTGATGCAGAAATAAAGTTAAACATACAAAACTCCATAGGATATTCCAATAAACATAATTGGGAAAGAAACATACACTAAGAATAAACTAAATCTAAATCACTAACATAGTTAGACGAAACCAAAAAGCATCAAATAATACATCAACCTGGCAAACAATATATGTTAGAGAGTGACACTGGAGTCTGTATGGATGCACAGCAAGAGGAGGGATATATTAGAAAGGGAAAAGGGAAGAAGCACTAGTTCAGTAACTTTAATTGAAGCACGGTACATATACCAATTATGCTAAGTGTAATGCTAAAGTATAGTGCTAAAGAAAACTCTTCAAATCCCAATCAATATTTAACCCATTGGGTACTAAGGTATTGAGTGTAAATATCCAAAATGCCTCACGTCTGTGAAGCAAGTTGGCTCTATCTCCACCTCTGTAGTGCATTTAGACAGACTCCAGTGCAACACATCTGAAGTTCAACAAACTTCCTTTTTGACATATGTCAAAATGGTTAGAAACCGGGTGCAATTGGTCTCTTTTTAGAATTAATCTCATATGCTCAAGTATGCGTTGCTTTAACGGTCTCGTGGTTAATCCCACATACCGTTTATTGCAACCACACATGAGCATATAGATCACATGATCAGTGTTACAAGTAATGCATGACAATATTTTGAACACTCTAGTATTCTCAGACCCTGAAAACGTTTTAGTCTTCAAAAGATATTTACACATCTTACAGTGGTGACAGGGATAGCAGCCAACCAGATTCGGAAAAAATTCCTTAGGTTTAGAGATTAATCTAGGCCCACTAGGGGATATCAAATTACCCATTGTTTGAGATCTTTGAAAGACCACACGAGGATCGTGGGTCACCATATCTTTAAGGAGAGGGTCAGTAGCTAGTACGTGCCAATATTTTTTAATAATCTTTTTAATGTCAAAGGATTGGTTGCTAAACCTGGTAATGAAAAAAGGTGGGAGATTGTCATTCTCCTTGGTACGAGATGTACTCTTTTTGAGTTTAGTAGAGGAAACTGTACCCCGTTTTCCTATAAGATTCTCTCTTGGCTCCAATTTTGCACTATGATAGGCCTCTTGAAGAATAAAGGGATCGTAACCCCTCGCCTCGAATCTCTCAATCATTTCAAGTGATCTAATTTCAAAGTCCTCAATGCTCGAACAATTCCTACGAAGGCGTAAGAACTGGCCCCGAGGTATGCCTCTAAAAAGATTCTTATCATGGGAGCTTTTGGCATGTAGTATGGTGTTACGAGCATTGGGCTTTCTGTAAATATCTATATGTACTCTCATATTTAAATCAACATAAAGACAGAGATCAAGATAAGAAATGTGATGGTGATGGTTCTGGGCTGTGAATGAAAGGTTGAAGGGATTGTTATTAAGGTGTGAAATAAAGCAATGGGAACATGCTTTGCCCCCTCGTATGCCAACCTATTCATGGGTTGGTGGGAACAGTGCCACATGTTTGGAGATGAGAACCCCTTCAGACATCTTATAGTTACTTATCACCGGTATATTGACGATCTGATTCTAGTATGGAAAGGCACTATCACTCAATTGCATGCCTTTATTTCACACCTTAATAACAATCCCTTCAACCTTTCA
The DNA here is from genome assembly GCF_040206685.1 of Ascaphus truei. Lineage (NCBI taxonomy): Eukaryota > Metazoa > Chordata > Amphibia > Anura > Ascaphidae > Ascaphus > Ascaphus truei. Next base: position 223,458,577 of record NC_134484.1, read on the forward strand.
TTCACAGCCCAGCACCATCACCATCACATTTCTTATCTTGATCCCTGTCTTTATGTTGATTTAAATATGAGAGTACATACAGATATTTACAGAAAGCCCAATGCTCGTAACACCATACTACATGCCAAAAGCTCCCATGATAAGAATCTTTTTAGAGGCATACCTCGGGGCCAGTTCTTACGCCTTCGTAGGAATTGTTCGAGCATTGAGGACTTTGAAATTAGATCACTTGAAATGATTGAGAGATTCGAGGCGAGGGGTTACGATCCCTTTATTCTTCAAGAGGCCTATCATAGTGCAAAATTGGAGCCAAGAGAGAATCTTATAGGAAAACGGGGTACAGTTTCCTCTACTAAACTCAAAAAGAGTACATCTCGTACCAAGGAGAATGACAATCTCCCACCTTTTTTCATTACCAGGTTTAGCAACCAATCATATGACATTAAAAAGATTATTAAAAAATATTGGCACGTACTAGCTACTGACCCTCTCCTTAAAGATATGGTGACCCACGATCCTCGTGTGGTCTTTCAAAGATCTCAAACAATGGGTAATTTGATATCCCCTAGTGTGCCTAGATTAATCTCTAAACCTAAGGAATTTTTTCCGAATCTGGTTGGCTGCTATCCCTGTCACCACTGTAAGATGTGTAAATATCTTTTGAAGACTAAAACGTTTTCAGGGTCTGAGAATACTAGAGTGTTCAAAATATTGTCATGCATTACTTGTAACACTGATCATGTGATCTATATGCTCATGTGTGGTTGCAATAAACGGTATGTGGGATTAACCACGAGACCGTTAAAGCAACGCATACTTGAGCATATGAGATTAATTCTAAAAAGAGACCAATTGCACCCGGTTTCTAACCATTTTGACATATGTCAAAAAGGAAGTTTGTTGAACTTCAGATGTGTTGCACTGGAGTCTGTCTAAATGCACTACAGAGGTGGAGATAGAGCCAACTTGCTTCACAGACGTGAGGCATTTTGGATATTTACACTCAATACCTTAGTACCCAATGGGTTAAATATTGATTGGGATTTGAAGAGTTTTCTTTAGCACTATACTTTAGCATTACACTTAGCATAATTGGTATATGTACAGTACCGTGCTTCAATTAAAGTTACTGAACTAGTGCTTCTTCCCTTTTCCCTTTCTAATATATCCCTCCTCTTGCTGTGCATCCATACAGACTCCAGTGTCACTCTCTAACATATATTGTTTGCCAGGTTGATGTATTATTTGATGCTTTTTGGTTTCGTCTAACTATGTTAGTGATTTAGATAGTTTATTCTTAGTGTATGTTTCTTTCCCAATTATGTTTATTGGAATATCCTATGGAGCTTTGTATGTTTAACTTTATTTCTGCATCAATGGGTTAATTATTTATCTATCCATCTTGATGGGTTATAGTCATTGCCTAGTTAATTATTACATATGAGGCATGATAGGATGTGATATCATTTAATTGGGACACAACATTAGGAATTATCTTTGTCCAATACTTATTCAATTCCATGTATTTATTATCATTCTTTATTATGATTATTTTTTATTATTAATATTTTTTTACATTATTTACATTTATTCTGTATTTATATATAGTGTATTATTTCATTTTTTTCCTCATTCTGTTTTTCTTCTGTTCTGGTCTTTTCCTTTTCTCTCTGCAAAACAAAATTAATTGGTTATTCATTTCAGCTGTTTTGCATGACGGGGAGTGTGTTAAATACCCAGTATCTCCCCTTTCCCTGTACTCCTTGAGAAAGCGCCATAGTGGGCGTGAAACGCATGGGAGAGTTCGTCACTGTTTGTTTTTTTGTTTTTATGTAGCTCAGAAAATTAGTTTTTAACCCCTCAGCTGGTGAGTTCTTACCTTTTTTTTCCTGGAGCGGATGGACCACGGATCCTTCACCTTCTCTGCTATTGCCGCGAGAATCAGCGTTCACCACGGAAGCGGAAGCAGCCGCTGACACAGAGGGAGACGCTGCTACACAGGACTGGAGCTGGAAGGAGGAGAGCAGAGCAGTGATTCCTTGTGAGTCGCGTGGACTCCACACCGGGCAGATTTGCCGGGACCAGGGACTGAGTGAGTACCTCGTGGTTCCCCGATATTAGCCCTCTCTTGCTATACCCGTTATTAGCTTTTTGCTCCATTACCACAGTCTGTACCCGTTATACATATCCCGGTGTCAACTCCACTTTACAAGATTTATTACTGACTTTGCCCTGCTTGGCATCCACTGTCTATGCTCTTGGAGCTCATACACGGTTGTATCTCCAATTCTGGTCTCCGGAGCTGAACCGCGTTGGTTTCAGGTCTGGGCACCCCCTGCTTCCCGAGATAGAGCCCCCTTTATGAGGTGCCGGTATCCCTCTGCATTTAAAGGTCCTGATCACGTGACCGCGGCATGTAAACAAAGCAAAGGGGTACCGGCACCCCCTAAAGGGGCCTGTATCTCGGGAAGCAGGGGGTCCCCGGACCTAAAACCAAAGCGGTTCAGCTCCGGAGACCCTCTGCACATCTACAGTATGAATAAAACACATATATAAATAAAAACTCATTCCTTACCTTTGAGGCTATGTGCTATGGTAACGAAGCAGCATGACTGTATTTTTAATAATATTGTACAGTGAGCAGGGGGTTCCCTGAGCCACAAATCAAAACTCAGGGGACCCCCTGATCCTGCACAATATTATTAAAAATACAGAAATGCTGCTTCATTGCCATAGCTGAAAGCCGCTATGGCAATGAAGGGGTTAACCCACCGTGCCCGCTTTATTGTGGGTAGCGGGGGTGGGTGAAGGGGGTATTTGGCCCTTGGTGTGAGTTTAGGACATGCGGGGGGGTTGCGGGTGCACTTAACCCCTTCACGGCCGTAGCAGTTAATACCGCAACGGTCATGAAGGGGTTAACCCCTCTCGCTACCCCCCCCGCAAGCCCTAAACAACCATCGTTGGGGCTAATACCCCCTTCACCCACCCCCACTACCCACAATAAAAAAATTCACACACAGCAGCCGCCCAAAAAAAAAAAAAAAAAATCTAAATAAATAAATGAAAAAATGAATATAAATAAATACATTTAAAATACATTTTTATTCATAGTTTAGATGTGCTGGGGGTCTCCGGAGCTGAACCGCGTTGGTTTCAGGTCCGGGGACCCCCTGCTTCCCGAGATACAGCCCCCTTTATGAGGTGCCGGTATCCCTCTGCATTTAAAGGTCCCGATCACGTGACCGCGGCATGTAAACCAAGCAGAGGGATACCGGCACCCCCTAAAGGGGCCAGGATCTCGGGGAGCAGGGGTCCCCGGACCTAAAACCAAAGCGGTTCAGCTCCGGAGACCCCCTGCACATCTACACTATGAATAAAAATGTATTTTAAATGTATTTATTTCTATTCATGTATTTAATTATTTATTTAGATTTATTTATTAATTGTGCTGCTGCTGTGTGTGAATTTTTTTTATTGTGGGTAGCGGGGTGGGTGAAGGGGGTATTAGCCCCAACGGTGGTTGTTTAGGGCTTGCGGGGGGGTAGCGGGTGCACTTAACCCCTTCACGACCGTAGCGGTATTAACTGCTACGGTCGTGAAGGGGTTAAGTGAACCCGCAACCCCCCCCGCAAGTCCTAAACTCACACCAAGGGCCAAATACCCCCTTCACCCACCCCCGCTACCCACAATAAAAAAAATTCACGCACAGCAGCCCCACAATTAATAAATAAATCTAAATAAATAAATACATGAATATAAATAAATATATATGTATATATACAGTATATATATAACAACAATCCCTATATATATTGTGACAAACGCCCCTCTTTTGTAGTGCTGACGTCTGTCTGGGTTCTTCCCGACACAGTCTTCTAGGGTTAATTATACAACAAACAGGATCATGCAAAGTATTATGCTGCTTAACTCAGGCTTCTGCCTGCTTTATTTTCATCCAAGTAAGGTACTGCAGCTTTAACATGTGTAGGTTAGAGGTACTCAGATACTTTCATTCAGCAGTTCACACATTTCAGTGTTACAATATTTCCCACACTGTTATTTCAAGAAATAAAACCAAAATCATATAAGCAAATCCTATCCCTTTCAGGGATCTAACTACACATCAGAATCAGTCTCTCTAACAGCTGCTGGCCAACTAAACTGGTTCCCCAGCTTAAAACAATGCTCTCTCATTTAGGGACACAAGATACAGCACAGTCTTTTAGCAACAGCAGTAACCATTTGTTTTGTCTTATCTGTTCGTGGAGTCCAGGCAAATCCTCTGGTACTGTCATACGTGGAGAGGCCGTCAACCTCGATACTGGATGCAGGAGAGTAGCGACACCCCCAGCCCCCAGGCTCCAAGGAGAGAGAGTGAAATGCAAAACCTCTCTGCTCTAAATACCTGTGCATGTGATTAGAAGAGCAGGTGAGGGAGAACTAGAGCCATTGTAATCTGTGGTCTGGATTTTCCATCCAGCTGCCTGAGGTAATGGGAAGCTGTGGAACGGATCATTTGTAACTATTCCTGCACTTTCTGCTCTAAAATGGGGCAGAAAGCTGCCTAACATCTTTGGACTATGTCACATATCCCCCTCCCCAGCTCACACCTACTGGGGTGAGCGGCCATGGACCTCACTGGGGTGAGCGTCCTACCTGAAATACTTGAGCTAACTCCTCAGTACAACATTAAGTATTCACATGACACGAATATGAACTTCATTATATAATTTACCAACTGAAAGGTCCATCAACCCTGTATATTAATTTGTAGTTTAGCTACATTTTCAACACAGAGAACCAATATAACACTGTACCCTTGACAAAATGCTTATTCTAGAGGCCTAATATACCTTAACTACAATAGCTTATTTGCATAGTTAAGTGTCCGTGACATAGTCCACACGTGTAATAACAAAAAAAATATCGGTCAATTCCCCAAACACATTTTTTTTTTTCTTTGACTTCCAGTCCATTACATTTCCTGACTTTATTTCATAGGCCGCTGCAAACTGCAAATGACTGGACTGTTTCTTTAGCTTCTGACGGAACTCTGGGCCCGGATAGTCTTTGTCTTTATATTGTGGCCCAGAGTGGCGAGATCCGGAAAAATTCAAGGCCAGCGTTGACCTTCGTCGCTTTTGATTTGCGACCTTTGAACCTTTATGGTACTTCTTACTGCCATGTATTTTCTCATGACCATCACTCACAGAGATTTGGGATTTTTCCTTTGGGGCAATTATATGGTATTTAGAAGATGAAGCACTGATTACCTGGAGCACCTTCACCTTGATGGGGCTCTCACTAACTCTGGCTGTACCCTGTGGCATTTTACCTTTGCAGCCGGCAGGCATGTAGTCTTGGACCTCTCTTTCCTGAGGTCTACATTTATTCAGGTGGAAGTACCGCTGGATAACCAGTGACGCATTTCTCAGGGTTTGATAGCGAATCCTGTTCTGTGTCATCCTAGTCAGAGACTGGATTTTTATAGTTGCTCCTTTCATAATGAGGAACCTGTTTCGTACCATGCGGGCACGGTAGAATGATTGAAGAACACAGGCTGCTTTATTCCGGTGATTGAACACACGAATTTTCATCCCTCTGTAGGCAGCCTGTAGGATGATAGTTGCGGCGCGTTTACGCTGATAATTTTCTCTTTCCCTTCTTCCTTGGATAAGAGCTTTGCAGTGCTTCTGAATTATTCTAATGCTTTTCTCCTTTTTCAAAATGTTAAGTTCCTCCACGAGAGAATTCTGTTTTGTGCATACATCTCGCAATTCTGTTCTCAGAGCGTCCATTTCTTCCTGGTTCTGGCTCTGAGTGTGCATCAGTGCTTCCTGCACTTCTAATTTTTCCTGAGTCAACTGTTTCTTTATTTTTTCTGCTTGGTCAGTCAAATCTGAATTTTCCAATTTCAGAGTCTCATTTTCTTGCTTTACAGTCTCTAACTCACTTAGGGCAATCTCATGGGTTTGCTTCAACATTCCCAGCTCTGTGTTCAGACCGTGGCCCTCCAGGCGCAAGTGTTGCACCTCTGTGCTGAGCGCATGAACCTCTTGTAGAGCCTTCCCGTATTTCTGTTTTAGGATAGCAATCAATTTGTCAGACTTAATCTGTTTTTCATCCATGGTGACAATTACGGTGTTGGCCTTTTCCAGACTAGTCGTCACCTCTTCCAGCTCACTCCGTAAGAGAGACTCTGTTTTCTTCAAAGCCTCGTGCTCTTGTAAAGCTGGAAGTATACACCTCTGTAACTCGGCGTTCGCTTCTCGCACCTTATTGTTAGATTCTTGCTCCTTCTTCCAACATTCTCGCTCCTTCACCAAATCCTGCCACAGGACTTCATAATTATGGCGGGCAGCTTGGAGTGCAGAAACCAAAGCCTCTTTATCCTGGTTCAAGGATTCAGCTTCCCTCTGCTCCTCCTTTTCCTTTGCCACTGTTCCCGTGACAATTCTGCCGATCACTCCGGTCTGCAGCACATCTCGGCGCCTTTCTGACGCATGTCCTGACAGCGCAGGTTCAAGTGGCTCGGTCACTTCCCCTGTGACTTGAGGGACAGTTTTCTTTTTCTTCTTCTTTCTTTTTGCTTTATTAGCTCCAGAGATATCAGTGGTACTGGGCACACGCTCACTGGTATCAGCTTCCACATCTTGCTTGCACACATAGGGCGTTGCTTGCTTTTGCAGCTGTTTGTCTTTGAAAATTTTGGGGCACACATCTTCCATGTGACCTACTTTATGACAGGCCCAGCATACTAAATTCATCTGTGGGTACGGCTCTCCTCCAGGGGCCACATACGAGTCGTCATCATCATCATAATCATCGTATGGCCTGAAGGGACACTGTTTTTCATGATTATGTACATTACTAAATAAACATTTCACGTCGGCCATTTTAGAAACCCGGCAGGAACAATTTGCTAGCTGCAATTTCACTCCCTTCAGCAACTTGCATACAGCACTTGCTAGCTGCAAATTCACTCACTATAGCAAAATGCATTAGCTTTACAAACAGCACTTGCTAGATGCAATTTTTTTTTTTTTTTCTTCTTCAGCAAAACATTTTGGTATTCTGTTTGGGTTCAGGGTGCTATTGCATCCACACTTCACACATTCTCTGTGTATGCTAGAAGCACAACTGATATACACATTGGGACAGACTTCACTCATAGCATCTGTACTTTAGTTCAGCTCGGCGGCCATTTTAAACCCCCGCATTTATTTGCAAACCCACAGACTTTTTAGTGTCGACCCGCATTCTCCACCATATGTGACAAACGCCCCTCTTTTGTAGTGCTGACGTCTGTCTGGGTTCTTCCCGACACAGTCTTCTAGGGTTAATTATACAACAAACAGGATCATGCAAAGTATTATGCTGCTTAACTCAGGCTTCTGCCTGCTTTATTTTCATCCAAGTAAGGTACTGCAGCTTTAACATGTGTAGGCTAGAGGTACTCAGATACTTTCATTCAGCAGTTCACACATTTCAGTGTTACAATATTTCCCACACTGTTATTTCAAGAAATAAAACCAAAATCATATAAGCAAATCCTATCCCTTTCAGGGATCTAACTACACATCAGAATCAGTCTCTCTAACAGCTGCTGGCCAACTAAACTGGTTCCCCAGCTTAAAACAATGCTCTCTCATTTAGGGACACAAGATACAGCACAGTCTTTTAGCAACAGCAGTAACCATTTGTTTTGTCTTATCTGTTCGTGGAGTCCAGGCAAATCCTCTGGTACTGTCATACGTGGAGAGGCCGTCAACCTCGATACTGGATGCAAGGAGAGAGAGTGAAATGCAAAACCTATCTGCTCTAAATACCTGTGCATGTGATTAGAAGAGCAGGTGAGGGAGAACTAGAGCCATTGTAATCTGTGGTCTGGATTTTCCATCCAGCTGCCTGAGGTAATGGGAAGCTGTGGAACGGATCATTTGTAACTATTCCTGCACTTTCTGCTCTAAAATGGGGCAGAAAGCTGCCTAACATCTTTGGACTATGTCACAATATATATATATATATATATATATATATATATATATATATATATATATATATATATATATATATATATATACAGTATATGCACACACATGATGAACCAATATACAAATAAATGAAGAAGGGTTATCAAAACCATACTGTACTACAAATAACACTTCTCCATACAGACACACTACATTACAATGAATTTCCTTTGATAAACCTAACTGATCTTACAATCTAAATCATCAAATGCCAATGAAAAACCTCACATTCCAATCAATACATTGCATTTACATTGTATAAATGATGCATAAAATCTATGCACCATATACATTCTGCAAATTAATGTGAACAATATCATTGCAAGCAAAATACAGATAACTCCAAACAAGTCAACTATTTTAACCAATCAAGTAAACAAAAATAAATTAGCAATCATTATTTACATCCCTAAACAATTGACAGTCCATCCCGAACAATGAAACAATTAACTAATTCACGCCTGGAGCAGAACAATTTAGCATGTGAAAAAATATAATTACCAACCGGAATACAAACTTTAAAACCAAGGCTAACCCTGAACACAAGCACACAATATCAACAATTACATCTATCTAATTTTTAAATACTTTAAACACACAATAAAGCATAGCAGCATAGACAAATTATTTTAAAACACATGAAAGAAAGCTTTTAAAACAACATAATTTCTTACCCTTTAAGTATATATCTCTCTAGACATATATACATACATACATACAGTTGCAAGAAATGATATACCACAAAAAAAATACACATGTTAAAAAGCTTTTAAAAAAATTAACAAGTTAAATAAAATACATTTCTTTAGTTCACTTACCATTACTTGCCCCCACCGACTCCCGTTGCGCAGCTTACTCACGAACCAATCCACCAGGCACAGGAACCCATAAAATAAAAAACCATAAAATAATAAACATTACACTAAAAATCCAAATCAATCCACGGGTCTTCTAATTGTAATCCATCTTCATCTTCATCTGTATTCTTCTTTCTTCTATCTTCTTCCGGGTGGGGCGGGATCTTCTTTCCATCTTCGGCCACGCCCTGGTCTTCTTTCTTCATAGGAGGTCCTTCCTCCTCGGCGTCTGGCTTCAAAATGAGACGACATAGGCTTTTAAAGGCCTATGACGTCACATTTTCGTCATATTGTTCCCACGGCCCTGATTGGGCCGTGAAAACCATGTGCTTTGGCCGATAAAAATTAAAATGATGATGTCACTTAAAGGCAATGAAAGCACAGCCAATCAGAATGGCTTTGCTTCAATTGCCTTTAAGATGACGTCATTAAAAGAAATATGGCCGGCCTCACATGGTATGGTAGCCAATCAGAGCGTGGGAACTCCATCCCTACTCTGATTGGCTCTAGTATACCATGTGACATAATTTTTAAAGTGACGATGTTTACGCAGAGAGAGCAGCGGTTCTCTCTCTGCTGCAAACACATCTCGCCAGGGGACGGCCTATAGTATCATTGATGTGCATATACAGTACTGTATGTGTATGTTAGGGGTTATAGGGGTTGTTGTTATACAGTATATACTGTATATTGTTGTTGTTATACAGTATATACTGCATTACAATTCATGAATTTCTCGGCTTCAAAGACAACAGCTCGCAAACTCCCCCATGCGTTTTTACACGGCATTGCAGTATTGCAGCCAGTGGGAATAAAATGCTTAAATCACAGCCGCGAAAATAACGCAATACACCCCGGGAGAAAATGACACAAAACAGCACTTCACCGGGATATTCCGAAATTCGCGGAGCTAGCCAAGTAAGAATAAAGTTGGTCGCCACTGTACATTCTCAAAAAGCGGAACTTAGAAAATGTTCTCACTTAAAATCTTTGAAGCCGGCTCACGTCTATTAAGTACAGAGCATCTTTTAATTTGCCGCTGTTTGTTTGGTGCTTGGAATCTGCGCTTCTGATTGTCTGCAAGGCTCCTTATGTGTTTCAGTGTCCCATTTATAAACCTCTGCAGCCTATCAGAGCGTGTTACTTTCCCTGCCAGCCAATCACCGATTTGCCGATTTTGAAAAGCCGGGTGGGCACCTTTTTTAATTCTGAAAAGGGGCATGTGCCAACCTGGCCCCTCTGCCACTTTGTATACTGAGCCCACCCGCTGTCCAGGCTCCACAGAGACTGGGCTCTGGCAAATGGTGGCCGGATAGCCCTGTGTGAGCCCAGGATGTGGGTACTCAAGCAGAACTGCAGTACCCCTCTGTCAAGGGAGACCAATGCTTTTAACACAAAAATACCCGAATCCTTTGATTGAGCAAAATGTGAGATAAAATAAATTGTAATCTATTCACACAATGAACATACACAGCTTACTTTACAAAATAATACGAAAATACACTTACCTAGTTACAATGTTAACTCTGGTTACAGGAAAGATCTTAGATGGAATCTCTGGTGAATCTTTTTACAGCATGTTGAATCTATCTCCTGACTAGCTGCACAGACTTTTAAAACCTCACAGGTCCTATCTTTACACTGTGCAACCAATTGCGGCATGGAAACAAAACATCACACCTATTGGCAAGGTTCTCCCATACTTCAGGGAGCCTGGCAGAGGCTTCAAGTTATGCTGCGAGTATGTGCGAACTTCGCCCTTAAGCCTATTAGCATACCTAGCCGAGCCCACCTCCCTGGTGACATGTTGTCTGCCTTTCCCCTGACACCTGGACATATGTCACGGGAAACTATTTACCTCTCCCCCTCCCCACGCAACACTTGACAGTGTCATTTTCTTTGAACTACCAGACACAGGGAACAGAATCAGTAGTGTGGCTTTAGAAACCTGAATCTAATTATGCATTGCTTACTCACTGGGATTTCCTGCCATGCATTTTAAAGCCTAGTACTTACACTTTAAGTGTTACCTCCTGTTCTGGCCTGAATGAAAAGTCCCCTTATGTCTATAATGTTAAAACAGTTAAACTAGGGTAACTTTAATTCATCAATTTTTATAAGGCTTTATAAAAATTGTGTGATAAACTTTTTAATGGTTTTACCCCAGCAGCGCTCACCTCAAAAACTCTGTGCTCTAGGACGTTCCCAGCCAAAGTTACCTCACTGCTTATGTGCTATGCAAAATGTTGCTGGTTTTTAAAAAACGTTTTCCTTTCTTGCGGTTGGCAGTTGTATTTTCTTTTAACCCTAACAGTATCATTGGGAACAACTGGCCCCTTATTGTCGGATGTATCAGGGCCCCATATTAATAAAGGCGTGAAAACATAATTTTATATTGTGTAGTATTATTTCTGCATTTGATGTTCAATTTGTTGCATTAAATGTGATATATTGGGAGACGCCATGATTTATTGGCTCCTTTAGGAGGGTCAAATTAGTGATGGGAATGTGAGAGTAAGGACTGTATAAACCCCTTAGTAGACTTTGGAGAGCATGTATTATATATTTTACTCTTTCTTTTATGTGTGTGTGGGATTGGGGGGCACTCTATGTTGTTTTACCTTTTAACCCCTTTGATGAAGCAGCACCCATAGCATTCTTTGCAATGCATTCGTATCTCCTCTTGATTCAAAGAGATTAAATCAATTTGCTAACGTAGGCTAATGGAAGGGCTATTACTTTACCATGTGGTGGAAAAAAAATTCTATGTACATGTAGATTCTTGGCATTAATGGTGAACATTCTGACTGTGTCAATTTAAGGTTTCCTTCATTATAGCCAAACACCTGCATGCAAGTTAGCTGTAAGTGGGCAATAATCTTTGAAAATGCATGCATTCCATCATTTCTGTCTACATTTCTACATACACTGTAGTTGCTACAGTACATGGCAATTTTATAGTCATATGCAAAACAATGTTGATTGTGTCAATTCAATTCATTACACTCCAATGTTTTCATCTGTTGCATTCCATATCTCCAAGACAATATGAAAATGTATGAATATAGTTCTATATTTCCATTTTTATTTGATAAGGCACAATAACTGTATAGTTTCAAACTGTTAGCCTACTGTATAGTATTCAGAAAAACAGGATATTTGTGCTAGAGGCCCCCTGTGTTTTTCCTAGCAGAACCATCCATGATGTTAATTTTTGCCTCAAGTTGAGGTATTGCTTAACTGACTAGCCACATAGGAATGTCACTTCTTTTTCTGTTAAATGAAACAATGTTGCTTTGAGCATACATATATTCATTGACTCAGCTGCTTTTGTAAATGCCTCCAAACGTGACATCATTTTAGTGAGATTCTAAAATTCATCTTCCACTAGGTATACACTGAATTAATTTCTTTTATGTAAAGTATTTAACTGTGATAGTTATGCAAATCTATGCTAAAATGTTTATAATCATCAAAGAGAAACTGAACCATTTAGACAGTAAGTAAAAAACATTGCTAGTTGTTTTTACTTTTACTACCATAGGTTAGTTACATTAATCAGATGCAGATGTTTTCCCTTTATGGAAGGCTCTTTTTCCATGAATACAATTTTTGTAATCATGATATTATTGAGGCTAATTTATTGTAGTAAAATATAAATAGTAAATAAAAGTACAGTGTGTTACTTACCTTCCAATGTGCATACAAACACTAGGTTAAGTTGACATACACTGGCGACACAGTTTATTACACTGCGGCCAGATCCGCAAGCCGGGAGATTTCCCGGCTTGCTAGTGGCCGCCCCTCGGCGTGCCGCGCGTCATAGACGCGCGGTCACGCGTCTTCGGGAGCGTGCGCCCCCTGCACGCGCGTCCAGGGGCTCCCCGAGGGAGCCCTGGTGTCCCGCGATCGCGGGACAGCGGCAGGGGGTTCCGGGGGACCCGGCGGACCCGGCAGCGGTAGGGAGAGCGCCCCGATCGGAGGGCGCTCTTCCGCTGCTTCGGCGCGCGCCCGTCACTCTCGGGCGCGCGCCAGGCTACTGCTGCGGCACAGAACGGGCAAATGCTCGAATAAACTGTGCCGCAGCAGTATCTGTCGCATTGACATCAATTTAAAAAGAAACTTTTGATCATTATCACCATTAACATTAAGCACACACATAATATATTTTATATAATGAAAATATATAACATGATTTTTAATGAACATCATTAAAGTATCTGTGAATTTTTCAGGGAGAAAACTATGCCATTGATTCACTATCCATTTGCCTGTATCCTGGAACATTAACCAATAATGTTTTGTTTAATATCTACAATAATTACAATTACTTCCAGATTGACTTCTCAAAATGTGTTCCAACATGTACAAGGATTGATATAATGCCAAATTGTTTGGAAAGGTACAAAATAAATCAATGCTATTCAGGTTTTCTGTTCTCTAGGGAGAACTCGACTCATGCTCTACAGTGCTCTTCTAAGAAAGGATATAAAGGACATAAAAACAAAGGCTGTGTGTGCTTTATTACCAAATGTATGTTTTTTGTCAAGCTGGCATATTTTCCCAGATTTAAGTGAATTATCAGATTGATGTAATATACATTGATATATTTTTCCTTGATAAAGATGTTGGTGTAGATATTCATTCCATCTTTAGCCATTTATTACACCAGCTATTAATCATACTCTTTCATTGTGTCACAGAACACAAAACACAGAACAAAAGAATCAGGAAACGCTGAGTGCTCTTGAAAATGTTATCATTAGGGATGATTCTGTGTTTCCACACATACAGAACCAGTATGGCTACCAGAACTTGAAACTTATTTCAACTTATATTTTGCATTTATTCAAAATATTTACTGTTTACAGAATGTACCTTATTCAACTTGCTTTTGTAATTGCTAATATTACAATTATGAGAAACTACACATGTGCAAACATGTTACATTTTTCAATGAGCTATACAGTATGTGAACCTAAGTAGCAAAGCATACAAAAAGTTGACATTTTGAATATCTAGGTCTGTCTGGGAAGCTAGGATAAACATACAAAATGTGTTAATCAATGGAAATTAATGGCAGCAATACACTACCCTCCCTACCACAATTAAAAACACCAAATTCAAAAACACAAGCATTGCAATCACCAGCTGTCATTTGATTTTTAGAAGTATGTTCAGGATTATAATTAAATATGTCATTAAAATCAGTTATTTTATTACTTGTGCTGGAACATAGAAGATCCATGATACTGTAGATGTGCTTTAGTAAGACAAAACAAAAACATGTATAATCTAAGAGCATAGATTTATACCTACTGTCAGTGTTTCCATTTAATTTAATTAATTCAATGTTTCCTGAAAATTATTTACACAAAACTACCTAGTGAATTTCAGGTTTAACCCTTCCAGGAACACCAAAGAAACTTGTGATGGGGCTTCTCGTATTACGTAGTGATACAGTATGAAGTGCACTTCAGTGATAGTGCAGTTAATAAAAACTAAGGTGCAACGTGCAATTAATTACATATATGTAACAGATACAAGTGACTTCACATACAATATCATACAATATCACAAATGAATTAGCATGACTAGTGATAAATACATAAATTCATGAAGTGAAGAAAACTGAAAAACATGCAATTCACAACCCTTAAAATAATGGTTTCAGATGTTCTCCTCATATTTCATTTATTTACCCTAAGGAGAGTGCATTTTTTCTTGACCGGAAATAGAAGACACAATATGGTGTAGTATGCCTCTCCAGTGTGTAGTGTATATCTGAATGCTTGTTTTTATACATTCACATTTTGTAGATATAATATCAGCATATACAATACAGTGGCAATTGTAGTCTCCACAATTCCTCTCTCCAGGTTGGCGTATCTCAGGAAAAAAATTAATAAAAAATTCCTGAAGGTGCAGATCATTTAAGCTTGACGTTGTCCCAACTACAAACATGCACTACAGAAAAGAAGCATTAAACTTCATAAACTTAGCGGCTAATCGCTAAGGCAATGAAGGTGTAAAGTACCAGTGGGAAATTTATTGTGGGTAGTGGGGGTGGGTGAAGGTGGTATTTGGCCCCTTTTGGGTTTTTAGGACTTGCGGGGTGGGGGGGGTAGTGGGTGAAGTTAACATGTTCTTAACCTTTGCGTTAATGTCATGAAGCATTTTTAATAAACATTTTTATTCTAGTGTAGATGAGGAGAGGGTCTCCAGGGATGAAGCGCGTTCATTTTAAGTGCAGGGCCCCCCTGGTTCCCTTGATAAAGGCCCTGTTATGGGGTGCCGGTATCTCCTATGCATTTTATTCCCAATGCTGAACTTATTACATTTTCATGCTTCTGTATCTTTTTAGACAACTGTGGGCATAGTAGGCAGGGTTTCGCAGTCATCACTCGCGGGCCTTTAGCCAGTTTCTATATGCACTGACTAGACACGCTAGGAAATATATAAATAAATAAATAAAAAATAATAAAAAAAAAAATATATATATATATATATATATATATATATATATATATATATATATATACCTAGAGAGCAGTCTGGGTGGTTGGAACTCAGGAATGGTTTTTATAGCATAGCTGGGCTCCCATGTGTGATGGGTTTAATCTACCCCTATAATTAGAGGCAGGCTGGTCCTGGCATTGAACCTGTCACAACCAGCTGCATGAAAAGAAAACCTGCTTACTTGGAAAGTGGGGAGGGACGAGCATTAAACACTAAGAGGGGGGAGTCGCTAATGTCCAAAACAGCTGAGACCAGCTGGACAAAGTAAACAAACACACAGATACCCTAGCTCTCAGAACCCCCCAAAATTACCACTATATACAGCTAAACCCCGTTATAACGCGCCTCGTTATACCGCGATTCGGTTATAACGCGGTTTTCCCGTGGCTCCCGTTTTAAAAAAAAAAAAAAATGTAAAAAAATTTTTTTTTTCCATTTTTTTTTTTGCACACTGCACACACTGCACACACTCACTGCACACACACTGCTCATTGCTCACACTGCCACACTGCACACACACTGCACACTGCACACACACTGCTCATTGCTCACACGGACACACTGCACACACACTGCACACTGCACACACACTGCTCATTGCTCACACGGACACACTGCACACACACTGCACACTGCACACACACTGCTCATTGCTCACACTGCACACACTGACACACTGCACACACACTGCACACACACTGCTCATTGCTCACACTGCACACACTGACACACTGCACACACACTGCTCATTGCTCACACTGACACACTGCACACACACTGCACACTGCACACACACTGCTCATTGCTCACACTGCACACACTGACACACTGCACACTGCACACACACTGCACACTGCACACACACTGCTCATTGCTCACACTGCACACACTGACACACTGCACACACACTACACACACACTGCACACTGCACACACTGACACTGCACACACACTGCACACACACTGCTCATTGCTCACACTGCACACACTGACACACTGCACACTGCACACACACTGCTCATTGGACACACTGCACACACACTGCACACTGCACACACACTGCTCATTGCTCACACTGCACACACACTGCACACTGCACACACACTGCTCATTGCTCACACTGCACACACTAACACTGCACACACACTGCACACACACTGCACACTGCACACACACTGCTCATTGGACACACTGCACACACACTGCACACTGCACACACACTGCTCATTGCTCACACTGCACACACTGACACACTGCACACACACTGCTCATTGCTCACACTGCACACACTGACACACTGCACACACACTCACACACACTCACAGACACTCACAGACACTCACACACACTTACGCACACTCACGCACACTCACACACACCCACGCACACTCACGCACACTCACAGACACTCACACACACTTACACACACTTAGACACACTTAGACACTCACAGACACTCACACACACTTACACACACTTACACACACTTTCACACACTTACACACACTTACACACACTTACACACACACTTACACACACTCACAGACACTTACACACACTCACACCCACATACACACACCCATATACACACACACACTTTCTCTCCCATATATACATACACACACACACTCTCTCACTCTACACAGACGGGGGGTGGGGTCGGAGCAGAGGAAAGGCCGTGACCAGCACCACCACCCGCTCCCCCCCTCCTCCCGCGCAGGCAGCGGGAGCGCCAGGGACAGCGGTGGGGAGAAGAAACCCCCCGCTACCACCTCCATGCAGGCAGCGGGATCTGAGGTAAGCGGCGACCTGAGGGACATCCCCGCTCCCATCTCCTGCCCCGCGGCCTGTCCCGCTGTGACAGGGGGAAGCAGAGACAGGAGGGACATCCCCGCTCCCATCTCCTGCCCCGCGGCCTGTCCCGCGGTGACAGGGGGAAGCGGGGAGCGGAGGGACATTCCCGCTCCCATCCCTGTCCCGCGGGATGAATATGCGCTAAAGCGCGGCGGCCATTTTTTTTTCTCGCGACCCCGTTAGTAACGCGGTGGTCTCGGGGTGGACCCCGAGACCTGCATTATAACGGGGTTTAGCTGTATATATATATATATATATATATATATATATATATATATATATGTTTGCCTTTCTATATAATATATATATATTTTTGTGTCTTCTATCAAATACAGAACATTTTTGATTTACTTACCTGCGTGCTGTCCCTTGATGTCGTGTTGCAACCGGTATCGTATGGTCTATATATATATGTCACATTGGATGTTGCTCTGGACTTCTTTGTTTCTTGTTTTATACAATTAGCCACTCCCAATAGCACTCCTTTTGACACACACACATATACTGTGTATGTGTATATATATTGTGGTCATTGGGGGGGGTCTGAGAGCTTGCTGGGTATCTGTGTGTTTTTTGTTATCTTTGTCCAGCTGGTCTCAGCTGTTTTGGAGGTTAGTGGCTCCTCCCACCCAGTGTTTAAAGCTCGCCCCTCCCCACTTTCCAAGTAAGCAGGTTTTCTTGTCATGCAGCTGGTTGTGACAGGTTCAATGCCAGAACCATCCTGACTCTAATTATAGAGGTAAATAAGGATTTTATTCAGTTTGTGCTAAGACCTGTAAAGTGCTGAGCGCACCGGACAGTAATAGCTCAAAAGAAATTCACTTAAATACACACAACTAACAATTTTAAAATATAACTTGTGATAATATTTACTTAAAACATATACAACCGATTCTGAGTGTAACAGTAAATTAAAAGTAAATCAATCAATAGTAGAACGATATACACATAAACTCATTTTAATGCACTCAGATTTAATAATATTGTTTACTGAGATAAGGAGTAAATGGCGTAATTCAGTGTTGATGGAAATACTGTACCATATAGGAGCCAGGGCAAAATTACACAATAATACACCTAATGAGTATTGAGATGGAAAATAAACTAAGGAGCTTAATCAATGCTAACTTTAGTAACAGTAGGTATTAATAATTAATCAATAAGTTATACCATATCTCCCCTTTTGTAGAGCCGAAGGGGAAAAAAAGAAGGTAGGAACTATATGCTGCCTTATGATAGATAGATAGATCGATAGATAGATCGATAGATAGATAAATAGGGTGTAGGCGAGGTATGGGTGGATATAATAATAACCCCCAAATAAACAACCGAAGCACACAACACTGCACAGGCAGCGATAGTCAAAGCTGTAAATGATGGCTTCGTGTACAGCATGCTGTCTTTCAATATATATAGTGTTTATGCAATGCATAGGTGGGTATGATAATCCCCAAATATAAACCAAAGCTATGAAGGATGGCAAAGTAAGCAACATGCTGCCTTGCGATGTATATATAGAGTGCAGGCTAGGTATAGATGGATGTAGTAACCCCCAAATATATGAACCAGGGCACACACTCCTGCAAAGGCAGAGATAGCCAGAGCTATAAGGGATGGCTTAGTATACTATAAGTACAAACTGACAGTCTACAATAAATCAGGACTGCCACATGCAAATGAGCACACAATGTGTCACCTTTTGTCTTAAAAACCGTACAGTCTTGAAAATGCATATATATACATAGTGGTAATTTTGGGGGGTTTCTGAGAGCTTGCTAAGAGCTTGCTGGGTATCTGTGTGTTTGTTAACATCAGCTGTTTTGGAGCTTAGTGGCTCTTCTCACCCAGGGTTTAAAGCTCGCCCCTCCCCACTTTCCAAGTAAGCAGGTTTTCTTTTCATGCGGCTGGTTTTGACAGATTCAATGCCAGGATCATCATGCCTCTAATTATAGAGGTAAATAAGGATTTTAATCAGTTAGTTTTAGGACCTGCAAACTGGTCATGCCTTGAAAGTGGCTTGCAGGCTTATACGCTTTGGCCAAAGGGTTAACTAGATGACCCTTTTTCAAGAGATTTATAGGTATTTCACTGTGTATTTTTGTCACACTTTATGTTGCTCTGGACTTCTTTGTTTCCTGTTTCATACAATTAGCCATGCCCAGTATCACTCCTTTTGACACTTATACACTGGCGACACGTTTTATTAGAGTAGGGCTAGTACCGCAAGCCGGGGGGTGCCCCGGCTTGCTAGCCCCACTCCCTCGGCGTGCCGCGCGTCACCGACGCGCGGTCACGCGTCATCGGGAGCCTGCGCCCCCTGCACGCGCGTCCAGGGCTCCCCGAGGGAGCCCTGGTGTCCCCCGATGTGGGGGACGGTGGCAGGGGGTTCCGGGGGACCCGGTGGACTCGGCAGCGGGAGTGAGAAAGCCCCAATCGGAGGGCGCTCCTCCGCAGCTTCGGCGCGCGCCCGGCACCCTCCGGCGCGCGGCAGGTTACTGCTGCGGCCGAGAACGGGCAAATGCTCGAATAAACTCGGCCGCAGCAGTATATACGCACACACACACACGCACGCACGCACGCACACACACACACACACACACACACACACACACACACATATTATATATATATATATATATATATATATATATATATATATATATAGTGATAATTTTGGGGGGGTTTTGAGAGCTTGCTGGGTATCAAAATCCTTGATGAGTTCTTACCAAAGCAACTAGAATAGGCCCCTTGGAGTCCCATAGGCAAATATATAAATTCACTATCTCTTTGACACGCAGAGATCTTCAAAAACACAAATAATTCTGAAGCAACAATAAAATAAAAAAAAACTGACCACTGGTCCATAACCCCTTAATTACCTTAGCAGTTATTAACTGCTTTGATATTTAAGGGATTAACTCCCCCCAGCTGCCCACCCTGGAGGCCTAACCACACTCCCAGAGAAGCTACCCCACACCCTCTACCCCACCACAGGTACAAATGGGCAAAAGCACTAGTAGCCAAATATGACTAATAGCGCTTTTGCCCATTTTAACACAAATAAAATAAAATTGACATTAAAGTATAATACATTACAATACAGAGTAAGCAATAAACTAATTGATTGTCAATGTGGTTATCTATAACCTCAATTGGGGCAGAGGTAAACACATTGGCAACCAATGGGCAACCTAAGAAATAACATTTACAAAATAGAATCCATTATAATTTAAATAAAAACAAACACTAGCCAAAAAATGCATTGATTATCAATGTGGCTACCTACTGTATACCCTCAAAGGGACACAGATAAATTAATTGCCAATCAATGGGTATCCAAAAAAAACCCCATACATTAATAACATACAATACAAGTGTTTCTTAACTTGCTCGGATGAAGATTCCTCCTCCTTATCTAACTGCTGTTCGATCAAATATTGACCCACAAAGCAATTATCCTCACCTTGAAGAACACCATGATGTGCAGATGTCCACGATTCTCAGTTGCTTTGAATAGAAGTACCCTTTGATTAGATCATCTTACCTTCTTTCTTTTCTTCTTATCTTTATCCTTGTCTTCTTTCTTCTCTTCAACAGGTGCAGGAGAAAATTTTGCCACATCATCTTCTTCTGGTCAAATGAGACATGACAGGCCTTATATAAAGCCTGTGATGTCACATTTGACTAAAAAATGGAACATCCACCAATCAGATTGGTATCACATATTACATCCACAAATCGACATCCGGTTTGGAAGAGAATAACTTCACCACCCAACTTTATGGAATCACACGGTACATCCAACAATCCAATTGGTGGATGTACCATGTAAAGTCTACTCTTTGTTAGAGTCATGTGACATCACATTAAATTGAAGGAAGCTATCCAATCAGGCATCATTATTTGGCGACTAGTGCTTTTGTCCATTTGTATGTGTGGTAATGCGGGTAGAGGGGGGGGGAGTAGGGGATAGTTGCCCTTGGGAAGGTGATTAGGCATCCCGGGTGGGTAGCAGGAGAAGTTAACCCCTTAATTACCATAGTCATTACTACCCATTAAGGTGATTAAGCAGTTACTGTCCAGTTGCTAGTGTTCATATTTAGGCATACCAAATGGGCAAAAGCGTTATTAGCCCTTTTTGGCTACCAGGGCTTTTGTCTTTTTATGTGTGTGGTGATGGGGGTGGAGGGGGTGGGTTATGGTGGTTGTTGCCCAAGGAAGGCTCATTAGGCCTCCCTGGTGGGGTGTGTGGGTAACCCCATAATTACCATAGCATTTACAACCAGCTAAAGTAATTAAGGGGTTATTGGCCAGTAGCTACTGTAGTTTTGTTTATGTAAATGTTGGTGTCATGGAAGAGGAAGAGGAAGAGGATGGCCTTCATCCTGGCAGGGGTAAGTACAACTTATATTTATTACAGGGTGGCTGTCAATTGATTTATTTTGAATGGGCAAAAGCATGTATGGCTAATATGGCTTTTGCCAATTACTGTGTGTGCTGTTAGTGGTAGAGGGGCAGGGTGAAGGAGTTAGTTGCCCCAGGGTGGGATTAGGCATTTTGGGAGGGATTAACCCCTTAAATACTTAGTTGTAACTGCTAAAGTAAGAGAGGGTTTAACTCTGGGAGACCTAACCCTGTGGTAACTATGAAGGTTGCATTTGCTCCAGGGTGGGTGCTAAGGCTTCCCAAGTGGGTAGCAAGAGGGTTACCCCCTTAATTACCTTAGTGGTATTGACAGCTAAAGTAATGAAGGGGTTGACTCCTCCCTCAACTATGCCGGGAGGCCAAACCCTTCAGTATACATCTGGGTCGCCCCAAAGGTGTAATGCCTTTGGTGCAGCCAAAGGGCAGCCAAAGGTTGTGAGCCGTTTGCTACAGTTCGCTGATGTTTGGTGATGTTAAAGCTGCTCTATTTTTAATCTTAAACTCCCCAGCCTTTCTATCTCCTGTACCCAATTTTCCAACTCTAACTGTCCATGAAATGTCTGTGATTTATCTGTATAACCTCTGTTCATTTAATGTAACTGTAGCCAAGTACCCCATGACTACTAATTCTCTGGCCCTCTCCGGCACTGTAAGTTGCAGTAAAGAGTTGGCAGTGTTGGGAGTCAATTCTACTCTAGGGAGTCCCCTACTCTTCTCAGTGTTCATCAATGATCTTCCCACAGCTTGTCAGGAAGCCTCAATACACATGTATGCAGATGACACAATCCTATATGCACACAGCCATAGCCTCTCTGACCTTCAACACATACTTCAGTCTGACGTTTTCAGACTCGAAAACTGGATTTCCTAAAACAAACTGTTTTTAAACACTGACAAGACTGTAACAATGATGTTTGGGACCAAGACTAAATTTTTGAAGCTTCCAGCGACTGAGCTCCAGATTAGAACCAACACTAACACCACCCTAACTCCTGTTACTAGTTTTAAATACCTGGGCATATGGTTTGATTCCCACTTAACATTCGGGATGCACATTGATACCCTGACAACCAAGACCTATGCCAAACTACGGGTACTTTACAGGAACAAATCCTCCCTAAGGGCCTCATGCAGTGAGTCCCGATAAAATCTTTTCGCCAAGTGTGGCGGATAGGTGGGGGATCGGCCTTTTTTGGCGATTTGCCCTTGCAGTATTCAGTAAGGGCCGAATCCTTCCGATCCCTGCCGAAGCACTGCGAAAGCAAAGCTGCCGATGAGCCTGTGCCGATACAGGCTGGCTCCCGATAAGCCTGCCGATAAGCCTTTGGTGGCGATAGATGTTTGCAGCAGAGAGAGACAAGCCGCTCTCTCAGCGCAAACATCGGCAACAAATAAAGTATTTTTAAACAACTTTTACTCCTAGTGTACATGTGCAGGGGGTCTCCGGAGTTGAACCGCATTGGTTTCAGGTCGGGGGACCCCCTGCTTCCCGAGATACAGGCCCCTTTATGAGGTGCCGGTATTCCTCTGCATTTAAAGGTCACGATCACGTGACCGCGGCCTGTAAACAAAGCAGAGGGATACCGGCACCCCATAAAGGGGCCTGTATCTCGGGAAGCAGGGGGTCCCCAGACCTAAAACAAAAGCACTTCAGCTCCGGAGACCCTCTGCACATCTAAACTATGAGTAAAACACACACATCAATAAAGACTCGTTCCTAACCTTACAGGGTATCTGCTACGGTAACGAAGCAGCATGAATATTTATTTAATAATACTGTAAAGTGAGCAGGGGGTCCCCCGAGCTGAACCGCATCACTTTGTGGACCAGGGACCCCCTGCTTCCCGAGTTACAGGCCCCGGAATGTGTCATTGGGTGGCAGTGTCGCCGCCATCTTTATAGCGTCCCATTCGCGACGTGCCCGCTATAAATATGACGGCAACACTGTAACCGATGCCCCAAACCGGGGCCTTTAACTCAGGAAGCAGGGAGTCTCTGAGCCAAAAATCAATGCGGTTCAGCTCAGGGGGCCCCTTGCTCCCGCACAATAGTATTAAAAATACATAAATGCTGCTTCATTACCATAGCGGATAGCCGCTAAGGCAATGAAGGGGTTAAGGCAGAATAGCATGTTTATTGGGGACATTTGCCCCCAATAAACATTGCAATAAACAACATACACCCCCTGTGTATGTAAAATACATAAACAACAATAAATACATTAAATACATATAGTACTCACCACCCATGTCCGGCTGCCACGATGAAGGCCATCCTCATCTTCATCCTGCCCATGCCCCATCCGCTTCTGCAAAACAGACACAAGTATTAAAACATCCAATGTAATGTCCTCTAACCCCTTAATCACCATAGCGGTTATTAACCGCTACCGTCATTAAGGGGTTAACCCACCATCACCCACATACCCTCCCCCACTAACTCCCCCAACCCTAAGGCCTAACCACCCTCACCCACTACCCACAGGGGAGTCCTACCAAATACCCTTGGGGCCAATACCCCCTCCCCCAGCACATACAGTACAATAATGTGCCAAATAACTATTATCCACATAGGGATAATACATTATTTGGCCATTATTAAACACATTAAATACCGTAATAAAATAAAGAAAATTGTACTAACCTCATCAATAAGAAGGCTCCGTCGCCAGCATCATCCTTGGGGTCCGTTGCCAAAATAATAAATAGCCAATACATCTCAATTACATTAACATACCAATGAACCCCTTAATCACCTTATTGGGTATTAACCTCAAAGGTAATTAAGGGGTGAAGCCATCCTGCAATGGCAACACCACTTATGCATAACATTCTCAATGAATTAAAAACCAATTTCCTAACCAAATCTCATTTAATCATTCAATCTGAAGGCTCAAATGCCACTTAAAACATTGCATTTACAGTGTATACATGTAGCATAACATGTAAACTACATGTACACGCTGCAAATCAATGTTAACAATACAATAATCCAACTCAAATAGCCTGACATCACAAGAACTATATTATGTAAGCAAATAAAGTCACCATCAATGAATTAACACACATGAATTACATCCCTAAACAATTAAAATACCATCCCTACCAATTACACAATTAACTATAGCTATTGTAACAGAGAACAAGTTCAAAACATACTAAAAAGGACACCAACATTTACAATATGCTATAGCAAGCCTCTCCATAACCTACAGTACAGCATAAAGCCCAAAACTTACATCTCTCTAATAATAAAATACATTTAACACACATCTATGCATAGCAGCATAGCCACAATGATTTACAATACAGAAAATCAAGCTTTAAAAACACTATCATTTCTTACCCTGTATGTATATATCTCTCTAGACATACATACATACATACATACAGTGGCAAGAAATATGCATAAAAAAAAAATGAAGACATGAAAAAGCAAAAAAAAACAGTTACATTAAATACATTTCTTTATTTAACTTACCATTACTTGCCCCCACCGACTCCCGTTGATCAGCTTACTCACGAACCAATCCACGAACAGGAACCCATAAAATAAAAAACCATAAAATAATAAACATTAAAATAATAAAACACGACAATCCAGGGGTCTTCTAGTTGTAATCCATCTTCATCTGTATTCTTCTACCTTCTTCTGGGGTCTTCTTGCCGTCTGCTGCCACGCCCTGGTCTTCTTTCTTCATAGGAGGTCCTTCTTCCTCGGCGTCTGGCTTCAAAATGAGACGACATAGCCTTTTAAAGGCCTATGACGTCACATTTTCGTCATATGGTTCCCACGGCCCTGATTGGGCCGTGAAAACCATGTGTTTTGGCCGATGTAAAAAAAATGATGACGTCACTTAAAGGCAATGACAGCACAGCCAATCAGAATGGCTTTGCTGCAATTGCCTTTAAGATGACGTCATGAAAAGACACATGGCCAGACTCACATGGTACGGCAGCCAATCAGAGCGTGGGAAGTCTATCCCTACTCTGATTGGTTCAAGTACCATGTGACAGAGGCTTGGGGGAGAAAGGATGTGACGTCATTGAAAGCCTCTGTCACATGGTACATGGTACATGGTACATGGTGCCTTCATCGTGGCAGCCGGACATGGGTGGTGAGTACTATATGTATTTAATGTATTTATTGTTGTGTATGTATTTTAAATGGACAACTGCACTATTATCCATTTGTGGATAATAGTCATTGTGCCCATTACTATACTGTATGTTAGGGGGGTATAGGTGTTGTTGGGGTCATATATATATATATATATATATATATATATATATATATATATATATGACCCCAACAACACCTATATATATATATATTTAGTTAGTATGGGGCTGGTGTGTGTATTTTTTATTATTGTGGGTACTGGGGGTGGGTGAAGGGGGTATTAGCCCCAACGGTGGTTGTTCAGGGCTTGCGGGTGGGTAGCGGGAGGCCTTAACCCCTTCATGACCGTAGAGGTATTAACCGCTACGGTCGTGAAGGGGTTAAGTGCCCCCGCAAGCCCCCCGCAAGTCCTAAACTCACACCCAGGGCCAAATACCCCCTTCACCCACCCCTGCTAGCCACAATAAAGATGGCACGGTGGGTTAACCCCTTCATTGCCTTAGCGGTTAGCCGCTAAGTTAATGAAGTGGCTTTTAAATGCCTTTTTCCTGCCTCGGATGCATGCCGGGGGGTCCGGTGCGGGTATCAGCTCCGGAGACCCCCGGCATCAATCACAGGCAGGAAAAAGGGCTGATTTTTTCTAAGTGTCGCCCCGGCCGATGCTTCTCCTCCAGCAAGTTGCCAACTTTAGTTGGCGGGCTGGATTGACCATAAAATCTCCAATCTGGGGTGCCGATCAGCACCGAAAAGCTGATCGGGGCTTCCTGAATTCAGCCGGGTTAAAAAAGTGCCGATAAGTGGTTTATCGCCAGCCGTCTCCCGATAATTTCTTATCAGGAGGAAAAGTTGCCGATAATTCCCACTTATCAGCGCTTACTGAATCTGGAAGGATAAAAATGGCTATAAAATGCCGAAAAAGCCTTATCGGGGCTTACTGCATGAGGCCCTAAGTCTCCTGTCAGAAAACGTATCACACAGCAGATGCTAATGCCAATTATTGACTAAAGAGACATAGTATATGGCTCAGTACCTCAAACCCACCTTCGCAAACTTGACACCCTCTACAATTCAATTTGTCGTTTTGTTCTCCAATGCAACTATAACACACATCACTGCGAAATGCTCAAAGAACTAGATTGGTCATCACTCGAGTCTAGGCACAAAGTTCACCTTTCCTGTCTTGCCTGCAAATTCTTTATGGCCAAGCTACCCAGCTACCTGAGCAAGCTCCTCACCCCTACCACATGCAGCACCTGTCACCTGAGATCAGACTCCAAAAGACTGTTCATGGTCCCAAGGCTCAACAAAGTATACGGCCGCTCCTCCTTCTCTTTCCGTGCATCCCAAAACTGGAACAACCTACTGCACCGACACACTTTATTCGAGCAAATACCCGGTATGTACCTGGCAGATACCTGGAATGCGCCGCTCCTCACCTCTGACAAGCCCCGTTGCATTTGCCTTCCCAGCCTGGGTTCATGCCTGGCTGATGGGCGGCTGATCTGTTAAATGATAATGATTAGGATTTAACAGGCTGCAATGCTTCGCGTGTCTACCAGATGGCATAAATTCATGAATTGTAATGCAGTATATATATATATACTGTGCAGTATTGCAGCCAGCAGGAATAAAATGCTTCAATCCCTGCTTGGAAAATACCTCAATGCACTCGGGCAGAAAACAGTCACAAACCTCAATACACCCGGGTATACCCGAATTCGTGGGACTAGCCAAGCTCGAATAAAGTGTGTCGCCAGTGTACCAGAGACTCTTACATCCAGCACCAGACTAAGTTCTTTCAAATCTAAGGCTGTCACACATTTTAATCTGGTATGTAACTGTTTCATACACCCATAATATAAATTATCTTTAACTCTGCATGCAATGTCTTGTATATAATGTATACCCTGCTCATTATGTAACTGTATTTGTAAATATGTATTATTTGTCTTAACTCTGTGCCCAGGACATACTTGAAAACGAGAGGTAACTCTCAATGTGAATGGTAAAATATTTTATAAATAAATAAATAAATTCTGCAGGGCCTGGTTATGTTATTATATGTGTGTTAGATAATACATGTCATGATTAGCCTGGTATTACAGAGGTTTATGTTTGCTAGGAGTTCGGCTTACAAGCCACTCCCCTGGGAAGGAGGGGGTTTTCTTAAAGAGGTTAGAGTAAGTGTTTCTGGAAGTTGGTTCTGTACTGCCCTTCCTGCAAGGAGGAAGCAGCAGTCAAGACTCCACTGGATAGGAGTAGGGCTGAGACTTTGTCCTGTTAGGGTGTAAGGTGTGCTGAGGGGGGGGTGCTTAGGGCCTCAAACCCTAGGTACTGCCTTCAGGAAATAAAGCTTGTAATGCTGTCCTGAGCCAATAAAGCAAATACTTGAGGGAAGGGGGGAGTGGGGGAAGGGAAAGGTTAACCCTCGCTACAGCCTGGCTGGAGGTGCTACAATCAGGGGCAACGTAGGATGCACAACAAAAGAAAAAGAAACCCCTATAACCATCACCAGAGGAATCAAGTATTGTAATGAATTGATGAATCATTTAAAATCATCTTTATTGGGAGATATCTTAAAATTAAAATAATGCAGGTAAGTGAACCTATGCCTCCTCTGAGGCTTGCCTATATTCTAAATTGCAAATTAAAATGAAGTGGATAAGAACTGGGGTATAGAGCCCCAATATATCGTATAAGTGGGACTATAAAGCCATCACGTATAATTGCAGAAGCACATCTGAATTAGTGTAGCTAATCACCAGACTAAGAATGGTTAATAAGTGACCTGTACATAGTATTATAAGGATCTACGGTCACAGAAAATCTCAATGCCTACTGCACTGTGGGGGTACAATGCCTGTGGCCAAATGTATAAGTGAGTGTCAATATGTAACACTCATAACATCTCTGGCCTCCCTCGTAACAATCAGTGCAGTGTAGTGTGAACACATCAGTGCACATTGCGGTAAACGCCTAGATCCTTGTTAGATAAACATTTATATTGGAGCATTAATATCACTCATAGGGGGCTATGCACTAAGCTCCGAGCTTTCGCGCTGGCCTGAAAAAAATTAGCACGTCCGATAAAAAATGAAGCCGGCGGCGCGATTCACTAAGGCACGCAGCCCATTTTTTATCGGACGTGCCCAAAACTGGCTTATCGTGCGTGCAATGTATGTCCCCCCTGCTATCGCACTTAAAGTTCCCGTACGCTAGCTGATTGAAAAAAAAGCCGCTTGTAACATTTGCATGTAGATTTGCCATCTCCATGCAAGGCTGTTACAGGCGATCATACAATAAATAAATACATTTTAATTATAGTGTACATGAGCAGGGGGTCTCCGAAGCTGAACAGCGTTGGTTTCAGGTCCGAGGACCCCCTACTTCAGGAGATACAGGCCCCGTTATGGGGTGCCGGTATACCCTGCAGAATTTCAATGTCCCGGTCACGTGACGCGGACGCTTGAAAGTTCAGGGGATACCGGCACCCCATAACGGGGCCTGTATCTCCTGAAGTAAGGGGTTCTCAGACCTGAAAACAATTCGGGTCAGCTCCGGAGACCCCCTGCACATCTACACTATAATTAAAATATACATTTTAAAAAGATTTAACAAACATCAATACACGACCCCCCTCCCGCCCTCCTCCCTAACACATACAGTAAAATAATGTGCAAAATAACTATTATCCAGATATGGATAATAGATTATTTGCCTATTATTAAACACTGCATTAGCATACCTAAATAAAGTCAATAAAACAGTAGCCAGCTAATCCAATCAATACAAGCAGTAACAACATCAACAATTATTTAATTAAACCATTAACCAAAGAAACCAATTAATTCCTAAACCAACTCAAAATGAATAGTAACACTAACCAATCAAACCAATTAATTACAACAACATTAATGAATGTAACATTATAAGACAAATAAATACATTCAAACAATCTCTGAAAGAACCATAAAATGCATTATCCAACATAATACAACCTTAACTACAAACGAACACCAATCGCAAACATTTTATTACATTAAGCAGGAAAAATACAAACAATTACATCCACATAAGAAACTGACATTAAAAAACCCAACAGCAATACCAAGCCAGAAATGCCCCCCAAATATTGTAATAATAATGTATTAATTTGTACCCTAAAGAGGTACCGATTAATATATTATCAGTCAATGTGCCTCAACCAAAAAAATCAAAAAACACATCCAAATATTAAACCTGTAAAAAGAGATATTTACAAACATTGAATATATTACTTACCATTAGAAGCGGTGGCCCTCCGACTCCCGGGGAAACAGGAAGCTCACATACCTTGAAGGCCTCCAACAGCATCCGATGTCATCTGCCATGAAGATCCGGCTCAGGTACCCCAATCTTCTTTTTTCTTTCTTTAATCACCTTCTTCTATCTTCATCTGTAACCATTTCTTGTTCTTCTTTATCTACTTTCTTCATCTGTCAATCCAAAATACCCCATGTTAAATCCCAGCCGATGCTGTCTCGTCGGCTTCTTGGGCTCAAATGAAGCGTCACGGCCTTAAATATGGCTTGTGACGTCACATTTACCCTCAAAATGGTTAACAGCCACCTGATTGGCTGTTCAAACCATGTTCCGACTTAAAATTTTTTTTTTTCACATGACGTCACTTAAAGGGAATGATGCCAGCCAATCAGAATGGCTGTGCTTCATTTGCCTTTAAGATGACGTCCAGACTTTTTAGTATGTCTGACTCAGTGTCTCCTTGTCACGGTGGTCAGGATGTACTGACGTCACTGGGAGAGGTTACAGAGACTGCCTGTCCTCTACCCATAGCACTGCTACAGACTCTGAAAACTAAAAAAAGGAGCTAAAACTCTGCCTTATCCCTTTTTCCAGATCTCCATGCCCCTGTTTCTATCTGTCATTCTCACCCTTCGAAGCCCAGACTCTGGCTAAATTGCCACATGCACATGCTCTGTTCCTACACTCATTCCTCTGAATGCTTCTGAAGGAAATTGCATACTCTCACAGACATCATTCACTATAAATGTATCCTATCCTCTTTCAACTCTGCCCTCTCACAGGCTAAAAAAAGCCTACTGTTCTTCATTAATCAACACAAACAAGTGCAACCCACACCGTCTCTTCTCTCTCTTTGACTATCTACTCAGACCACCATCTGTTACCTGTTTATCATCCTCTATTTCACCTCAGACCTTTGCTGACTATTTCAAGACAAAGAAAAAAAGGAAAAAATAACCCCAAACGGGGTCAAAAATGTATCTCGCACCACACCACAAAGGAGGATAAATAAATGTCCTGTGTAATGTCAGGAAACTATACTGCAATAATGACGCGACGCCAGAGGACCAATTAGAGCCTGTCGCTAATTAGCCAGTATGGTGGTAAATGCACATAAATATCCGTGAGAAACACTTTGAAACTGCCCTCGATGAAGCCACAACGGTGAAACATATGTTGGGCAGGCCCAGCGCTACTACCAGGTGCGCAGGCTAGTCGGAGAGGTCTGGTGCTTTCTTTACTGTCAGAGCGTTTCGGAGCCTTCGTCATGGGAAGCACAACGCTATGACTACTTCCTAAATAGTCTATATTTTGAGTGTTAGACCCATAGATTGTGGTCTAAGAGGGCTGGTTTCATTCCTCCTTCAAAAGAGTATTTGGCTATCATTTGTTAAAGTGGTTCACCAGGACAAACCTATAGGCTCAGCTTTTTCTGAGCCTGGTGGTGTGGTAACACTGTGTATGTGTATATAGAGCAGCACATATCCAAGTGGCACATTATAAGTGGGAGGACTACTGAACAACTCTACTGAACAACTGAAGTTTAAAAGGAAGTTCAAAAAGAAGTGAAAAAGAAGTGAACACACCAACTGGCCCTGATTCCTGCATTTGAACTACGCTGGAAAGGAGGACATCATCTATACCAGACTGCATCATTACTGCTATGATGCTGCCTTTACCATTTCTATTTGCTGTGACTTCACTTCTTCTCAAATTATGCACTTCTTTTTACCAGCCTCGGTATGTCTCTAACTCTATTCATATATCTCCATCTCTCCTTCCTTCCCCACTTCTCAGTTCACATGAACTCCTTTCTTACCTGCGTCCTCTCACACCACACAGCTATATCCCCTGCACTAAAAAACACCCCTACAAATCATCCTCACACATCCTCTTTCTATCCATGCTTCTCCTCCTTGCTTCTGGGGATATCTCTCCCAATCCTGGTCCCTGCCTTATTCCTACATGCGCTCGTCCTCACTTGCCAATTGCAACCTCTACTCCTTCTGGTGTTAATCCCTCCAACCTCATACCCATCCCCTGCCACTCTCCCTCCTCTCTCCCTTTCTCCTGTGCCCTTTGGAATGCTCGCTCCCTTTCTAACAAGTTCCTCTCTGTACATTACTTTTTTATCTCTCTCTCTCTGCTCCTATTTGCTATAACGGAGACCTGGCTCACTCAGTCAGACACTGCTCTGGAAGCTGCCCTCTCCTAGGGTGGACTTACCTTCTTCCACACTCCGCGCACTGATGGTAGGGGTGGAGGCGTGGGGCTCCTGCTCTCCCCCCTCTGCCGTTACCGCACCCTTCCTATTCCTCCATCTCTTGCTTTTCCCTCCTTTGAGGCTCACACTGTCCAGATCTTCTCTCCTCTCCTGTCCATGTGGCGGTCATCTATCGCCAACCTACCTCTACTCATCCCCCTTCTGCCTTTCTCTCTCACTTTGAATCCTGGCTCTCTTTCTTTCTCTCCTCAGACTCCCCTGTTCTTCTCCTTGGGGACTTCAATTGCCACATTGATGACCCTTCTCTCCCCTGGGCTTCCCGCTTTCTTTCTCTAACCTCTTCTTTTGGCCTTCAACAGTGGACTGCAGCCAGCACCCACAAGGATGGCCACTACTTAGACCTGGTTTTCACTAAAAACTTCTCTCTCTCCAATTTATCCATTTCCCCTTTTCCTCTCTCTGACCATCATCTCATCTCATTCTCTCTATCTCGCTTCTCCCCTTCTCCACCTCCATCTACCCCCCGGTTCTGCAGAAACCTGCGCTCTATTCAGTTACCTGACTTTGAGTCCACTTTACGCTCCTCCCTCTCCTCTCTCAGCTCTGCTACAGCCCCTGACAACCTGGTCAGGATATACAACTCTGTCTTGTCCTCATCTCTTGATCTACATGCCCCGCTTTCTCTCTGCCTTACTCGCCCTTCTAACCCTAGACCCTGGCTAAATTCCCACACGCGCATACTGCGTTCCTCCACTCGTTCCTCTGAACGCCTCTGGAGAAAGTCTCACACTCTCGCAGACTTCCTTCACTACAAATGTACTGTGTATGCTATCCTGTTTCAACTCTGCCCTCTCGCAAGCTAAACAAGCCTACTTTTCTTCACTAATCAACATCCAAAAGTCTAACCCACGCCGACTGTTCTCTGTCTTTGATACTCTACTCAAACCACCCTCAGCTGCCTCTCCTTCCACCATCTCCGCTCAGGACTTTGCTGACTATTTTAAGGAAAAGGTGGAATCCATACGGCAGAACATCCCCTCTGTTTCTTCCTCCCATCCTACACCTCTTCCTAACTCTCCTCCTGCCTTCCTTGACTCTTTTTCCACTGTCTCAGAGGAGGATGTGTCGCTGTTGATCGCCTCTTCTCCCTCTACCACTTGCCCTCTTGACCCCATTCCCTCCCATCTCCTAAAACCTCTTGCTCCTACTATATTCCTACACTCACACACATTTTTAACTCCTCCATCTGCTCTGGAACCTTTCTATCCTCCTTCAAACATGCAACAGTCATACCATTACTCAAAAACAGCAAGCTTGACCCTACCTGTCTTTCCAACTATCGACCTGTCTCCCTCCTGCCTTTTGCCTCTAAACTCCTTGAACGTCTTGTATTCTCTCGCTTGCTCCATTTTCTCAACACCTATTCTCTCCTAGACCCTCTACAATCTGGCTTCCGCACTGCTCACTCCACAGAAACAGCCCTCATTAAAATAACTGACGACCTCCATGCTTCCAAAGACAGAGGTCATTACACTCTGCTCATATTACTCGACCTCTCTGCAGCATTTGACACCGTGGACCACCCTCTTCTCCTCCACATTCTCCATACTCTTGGTATTCGGAACAAAGCTCTATCCTGGATCTCATCCTACCTCTCCCATCGTACTTTCATTGTCTCTTCTGCTAACACCTCCTCCTCCTGCTCTATTGATCTCTCTGTGGGGGTACCCCAGGACTCTGTCCTGGGACCTCTTCTCTTTTCTCTGTACACACTCTCTCTAGGTGACCTAATAACATATTTTGGGTTTAATTATCACCTCTATGCCGGTGACACACAAATATACTTTTCAACCTTACACCTTACACCTTACACCTGCTGTACAAACCAAAGTTTCTGAACGTCTCTCTGCTATATCATCCTGGATGGCCATCCGACGCCTTAAAATCAACATGGCTAAAACAGAGCTCCTCATACTTCCTCCCAAACCTGGCCCTACTACCTCCTTCCACATTACTGTTGGAACTACAATCATTCACCCAGTAGCCCAAGCACGCTGCCTAGGGGTCACACTCGACTCCTCTCTCACATTTGCCCCTCACATTCAAAACATTTCTAAAACTTGTTGCTTTTTCCTCCGCAATATACCAAAGATACGCCCTTTCCTCTGTTGCTCGACTGCTAAAATGCTGACTCAGGCCCTCATTCTCTCCCGTCTTGATTACTGTAACCTCCTGCTGTCCGGCATTCTTGCCTCTCACCTGTCTCCCCTACAATCTATCCTAAATGCTGCTGCCAGAATCACTCTACTCTTTCCTAGATCTGTCTCAGCATCTCCCCTCATGAAATCCCTCTCCTGGCTTCAGATCAAATCCCGCATCTCACACTCCATTCTTCTCCTCACTTTTAAAGCTTTACACTCTTCTGCCCCTCCTTACATCTCAGCCCTAATTTCTCGTTATGCACCATCCAGACTCTTGCGTTCGTCTCAAGGATGTCTTCTTTCTACCCCTTTTGTATCTAAAGCCCTCTCCCGCCTTAAACCTTTTTCATTGACTGCCCCACACCTCTGGAATGTCCTTCCCCTCAGTACCCGACTAGCACCCTCTCTATCCACCTTTAAGACCCACCTTAAAACACACTTGCTTAAAGAAGCATATGAATAGCACTGTGGATATTCTG
Organism: Ascaphus truei; assembly: GCF_040206685.1. Classification (NCBI taxonomy): domain Eukaryota; kingdom Metazoa; phylum Chordata; class Amphibia; order Anura; family Ascaphidae; genus Ascaphus; species Ascaphus truei. The sequence continues at coordinate 223,493,593 of NC_134484.1, forward strand.
AACACATGATACATAAAGCTTGGCCCCCCTGCAGACGCACTTACCAGAACTCCCTCCTACTTTCTCTGTACGTTCTACCTACCTACCAATTAGACTGTAATCTCCTCGGGGCAGGGACTCCTCTTCCTTAATGTTACTTTTATGTCTAAAGCACTTATTCCCATGATCTGTTATTTAAATTATGAAACAAAGAAAAGCCCGGGCGCTCCCTGATTAAGTTCTTAAGAACAGGGTCAATGTAACAATGGAATTTACAACCTTATAAACAAAGGTCCCCTCTGGTTCGTCTTCTTGTCCTATGGCTCAGACCCCAATAGGGTCCTTATCCAGGATCCTTATTAGTACAGGGATATAGAGAGAGAAAGGGGGAGCACAGGTTGAAGAATTTGGGGTGTCTGGAGTATCTAATTAGATATTTGTGGGTGTGTTTGAAAGATATAATAAATCACTTACACGGCCTTGTGTAAATGCTCTCACAGCAAGGTTTACTTGTCTTGGTGTTCCCTCGGTCGGTTGCCTTCTTCTTTTCAGGACTTGGTTTTCTTTCTGGATATCTTCAGCGGTCCTCGGCTTACAATGAGGATGTCTCCCTCGGAATCAATAGATTAAAACAATGTTTTAGAGGGTGATACAGGCAGTGTTGATAAAATCCAATGATATATATATATATTTATATTTATAAGGCAGTAAATACTGCCAGTACTCACACGGGCTAGTGTGAGTACAATCCTAGGGGAAGGTATCTTTTTATCCAAAGTTGATCTTAGCACGTAGTGATCTATAGATGTATTAGGGGTCTGGTATGTAATGATAAATATGAAAAATGATACTCACACGGCCTTGTGTGAGTGAATGCACATCAAGGTATCTTTATCTTGACAGTCCCCTTTTTCTTCTTTTCCGGTTCTTGCTCTTCTTCCTGATTTTCCTCGGTGGTCTTCAGCTTCCAGTGTGGTAATCCCCCTCGGTGTGAACAAATAGGAAAACAATTGTTAGTGGGGAAACGTCAACATAAATCAGTGGCTACCCACTAGAAGAGCACGAGCAGATACGTCAAAACAGCAAAATGCTGCAGGCACTCACACGGGCAAGTGTGAGTGTAGTCCTAGGGGAAGGTATCTTTTTCTCTTTTGGTGTCTTTAAATCTGGTGCCCTGTAAGGGTAATGGTGGTCTAATATATATAGGTATATAAGAATCAAATTCAAAATGATACTCACACGGCCTTGTGTGAGTAAATGCACATCAGGGTATCTTTGACTTCTTTGTGATACTGATAGTATTGATCTCCAAGTGCCAGTGTAGGTAGAAAACCCCTCCCTGGTGTAGATGTAAAATTGAACACTATCGCGATTTTCGTGGGCTACAACAAAATTTATTAAAGAACACTCTAAAAACGGAACATATTTAAAAACAATAGAAAAAATGCATAGAAAGAAAAAGCCAGCCGTCTGAAAGAAATTTGCTCGTGGGTCTCGTGGAGCGCAGCTAACTTGCTCCGCGTCCGGATATAGTGCCGCCTCCTCTCAGATCCACTCCTTGACGGTGGCTGTGCTGGGTCACAATTGCCTAGTGGTCAGAGCAACGCGTTTCGACTTTCGGTCTTCCTCAGGCTCCGCTCAACTTTGGATAAAAAGATACCTTCCCCTAGGATTGTACTCACACTAGCCCGTGTGAGTACTGGCAGTATTTACTGCCTTATAAATATAAATATATATATATATCATTGGATTTTATCAACACTGCCTGTATCACCCTCTAAAACATTGTTTTAATCTATTGATTCCGAGGGAGACATCCTCATTGTAAGCCGAGGACCGCTGAAGATATCCAGAAAGAAAACCAAGTCCTGAAAAGAAGAAGGCAACCGACCGAGGGAACACCAAGACAAGTAAACCTTGCTGTGAGAGCATTTACACAAGGCCGTGTAAGTGATTTATTATATCTTTCAAACACACCCACAAATATCTGTTATTTATATTATCTGTTATTTATTTGATTACCACATGTATTACTTCTGTGAAGCGCTATGTACATTAATGGCACTATATAAGTAAAGACATACAATACAATACAATAGAGGTTGTATTACAGGACTCCACATAAAAGCAGAGCCATGGACACACAGAGCTAGTAGCCCTCTTTTTTTTTTTATAACTTTCATTTTATTAGGTGAGGCAATACAGACATGTTAACACAAACCATTGGCTTACAATGCGTCACCTTGTTTCCATACTTCTCCTCCAATCAACATACAAAACATAACGTGACATACCGGACGAACAAAGGCACCAGGGACCGGGGGGGGGTGGGGGGGGTGAAGGGAGTGGGGGTGTGGAGAGCGACACTGGCGGTTTGTGGGCTATGCTAATTGAGGCCTTCCTAATTAGGGTCGGGATCGCAGCTCTTTACGTAGCTATACGCCTACTTGCCTTTATTAGTTCGTGATATCCTGTAGTGAATTCTCCTTTTCGACGTCGCTTACCCCAGTACCTAACGTCCAGGATCCATTTCGCCACCGGAGAACGCCTTTGCTAAAAATCATTGCAAAATGTTGGTAAGATCAACCCCCGGGATGTCTGTCTGTGTCAGCCAAGGTGACCAAACTTTTAGAAAATTTGTGCCGGTGTCGTTGACCAGACTTGTCAACTGTTCCATCCGGCAGACGAACCAAATTCGATTTCTAATTTTGGGTATAATTGGAATTTGTGGTTGCTTCCACAGTGCTGCGATCTCGCATCTGGTGGCAGTGGCAAAATGCGCCACTAGTCTGTGTGTTGCGTTCGAGAACCCCTTGACCCGCCGGCCTAACAGGAACAGCCACGGGTCCAAGGGGACCTCGATCTCCAGTAGACGCTGTAACCACATCTGTACTTCTTCCCAAATCGGGGCCACTTTTGCGCATGACCACAGCATGTGTAGCAAGTCCGCTCTCTCTCCGCACTGTTTGGGGCAGAGCGGGGAGTAGCCTCTGACAAATTTCGAGAGTTTTGTTGGGGTGTAGTACCAACGCATGAGGACCTTATAGGCGTTCTCCTTTAGCGTGGTACAGATAGAGCTCTTCGCTGCTGCCTGTAGGATCCTATCCCAGTCGTCGTCCTCTAATGTGTCCCCTAAGTCAGCTTCCCATTGCCTCATATAATTAAGTCTAGGAGTGTCAGCCGTCTCTGGACAGATCACTTCCCTGTACATTCGAGAGGTTAGTCCCCGTGTGTCTGTTTGTCTGGCACACAACTGCTCAAAATTTGTTCTCCGTGGCCGAGTTGGGGTCCTGGTATAGAAGGCCCTGATCTGCAAGTATATAAATAATTCAGTATTCAGAATGTTTTTTTCCTCTTTTACATGAGCGAAGGATTTAATTACACCCTTGCTGCCGAGATCATAGAATCGGAGATAGCCTGCTTGGATCCACTTTGTCAACTGAGCGCTATTTAGGCCAGGAGCGAAATCTGGGTTGCCCCATATGGGGGTCATCAATGACCACTGTGTTGTAAGAGAACATCTGAATTTAGTGGCCCCCCAAACTTTCAGGGAATTTTTCATGGCCTGCAGTGATGTAGACATCCGTATGTGACTACTCTTAGGTAGCCATATCAGGTTCTTCAGATCTACCGGGGCGCAGCACTCCCTCTCCAGTGCCACCCATCTCCTAAGGGTCGGGTCTGTGTGCCACTGCAGAATCTGCGTTAATTGAGCTGCTTCGTAGTAAGCAAACAAGCACGGCACGCCCAGCCCCCCTCTTGAGGTTGGCCTCCTCAAGATATCTTGTCTAATTCTGGGTTTTTTTTTGTTCCAAATGAATTTTGTTATTGCGGACTGTAAAGAGAGGATCTCTTCTCTTGGCAGGGGAATCGGAAGGGTCTGAAAGAGGTACAGCACTCGTGGAAGAAGATTCATTTTTACGCTTTGTATCCTGCCTATCCACGAGATGCTATACTCTGCCCATCTCCGTAGGTCCTCCTTTAGTGTCCTAAACAACTGTGGGTAATTTGCCTTATATAAGGTTTTGTAATCTTTGGTGAGGTTAACCCCTAAATATTTAATCGTAGAGGGCTGCCATTTAAAATTGAAATTGAGTCCAATTAGTTTTTCGGTTGGTTTAGGCAGATTTAGATTGAGAGCTTCTGATTTGGCCTGATTAATTTTGAAACCCGAAATTTGGTTAAATCTTCCTAGGATTGAGAACACATTGGGTAGAGAGGTAAGAGGCTGTGATAATGTCAGGATCACATCATCTGCGTACAGGGCAACCTTATGTGATTGCTCTTTAAAAGTTATGCCCTTGACATCTGGGCTATTCCTAATGTGTGCCGCCAAGGGTTCTATACATAGGGCGAACAGCAAGGGGGACAACGGGCAACCCTGCCTTGTGCCACTTTGAATCTGAAAAAGCTCTGAAGGAAAGCCCTGATGCCTCACCCTAGCTGCCGGCCCTTCGTACAGTGCCATAATGGCCTCCAATAAGCTTCCTCCGAAGCCAAACGCCCCCAGCGTCTCTTTTAGGTACGGCCAGTCAATCCGATCGAACGCTTTTTCAGCGTCCAGACTGAGCACCATCGAAGGAATATTTTGCTTTTGGGCCAGATAAATAACATCAATTATTCGTCTGGTGTTGTCTGCCGCCTGTCTGCCGCCTGTCTGCCACTAATGAACCCCACCTGATCTGGATGAATCAGCTTGGGAAGGACGATACCCACTCTATTAGCTATGAGTTTTGAGAAAATTTTAATGTCTGTATTGATTAAAGAGATGGGCCGGTAGCTCTTACAGTCTGCCGGGTCCTTTCCAGCTTTGTAGATCAGTGAAATGGACGCCTGGAGCATCTGCGCCGGGAAGGGAGCTCCCTGTAGTACCGAATTAAAGAGTTTCAATAGGTATGGGGCGAGTAGTTTTATGTATTTTTTGTAATAGAGGTTGGAGTAACCATCTGGACCTGGCGCCTTGGCTGGCTTAAGAGACTTTACGACATCTGTCAACTCTTCCAAAGAGAAGTCTACCTGTAGTGCCTCTCTTTCCGCTCTACTCAATTTGGGCAAATTTGCCTCTTTCAGGAATTCTCGGAGATTTTTGTTTGTTTTTTGGTTGTGGATAACCTTACCTCCATCGTACAGCGACTCGTAGTAGTGCTTAAATTCCTCTACGATTCGCGTAGGGTTGGAGGTAAGTTCCCCTCCCTGCGTGCGGATTGATTGTATTTGATAATTTGGTTGTTTATTTCGAAGTTTTGTCACTAGAAGTGTGTCTGGCTTGTTCGCTTTCTCAAAGAATTGGCGTTTCGTCCAGCTCATTTCTTTTTCAGCGTGAGATGTCAGTTTTAGATTTAGTTGCTTTTTGGTATCTTGGATCTGGGTCAAGATTGCCTCGTTTTTTGAGGTTTTATGTATTGCTGTCAGGGAGGTCAATTTCCCCTTCAGTTCCTTAATCTGACTCTCTTGTTCTCTCTTGCGTCTAGCAGCTAGGCACATGAGAGAACCGCGGAGGGTAGCCTTATGGGCCTCCCACAGAGTGGCAGGTGAGGATACACTTCCCTCGTTCTCTTCAAAGTATTCTCTAATTTTGTCTGCAATTTCGATATCAAATTTAGGTATTTTTAGCAATAGTTCATTTATTCTCCAGTTCGCTCTCGGACTATCTCGCAGCTGTAGCTCGCACCGCAGCTCTATGGGTGCATGGTCTGACCACGAAATGTCGTGAATGCCCGTGTGGGAGACCATCGGGACCAGTCTGTTGGATACAAGGAAGTAATCTATCCGGCTGTAGCGGTCAGGGGGGTGGGAGTAAAAAGTAAAGTCTTTGGTCCGTGGATGTTGTTCCCTCCATATGTCTACTAGCTGACAGTCCCGGAGTCCGTGGGAGATCGTTAGTATGTCTCGTTTATTGGACTGGTTAGGGGCTGTACATCTATCTAGTTTAGGGTTTAACGCTCTGTTCAGGTCTCCTGCTAATATGATTGGGCCCTTTGCTTCCCTTTGTAAGCGCCTGAAAAAAAGAGCGAAAAACTCTGTTGCTTGTTCGCACGGGGCGTAAAGCGAGACTAATGTGATAGCTTGACCTTGGATGGTACCTATTAGTATAATGTATCTGCCCTCAGGATCTATAATTTTCTTTTCTAGCTCGAACAGAAGGTTCCTGTGGAATACAATGGCCACCCCTCTCTTTTTCATTGAGGCGGAGGCTAGATATATTGTGGGATATTCCTTATCTATATATTTGGGGTAGCTTTTTTTGGAGAAATGGGTCTCTTGAAGGAAGAGAATGTCAGCCCTGTACCGCTTATAATCTTTAAAGGCTAACTTACGTTTAGCTGGGTGATTCAGTCCCTTTACATTATGGGAAAGGCAACATATCTCTCTACCCATTTGGATCGGTGTCTGAAGGCTGCTCTGCTGTGGCTGTCAACCTCTGGTTGGGATCCTGCTGCGAGGTCTTCTTCTTTTTCCATTCTGGTGGGGCTTTGACTTCCGCTGCATTGATGACCTCCGTCGCTGGGATGGGAGGTGGGGGGGGGAGGGAAAGACACGAGAGGGTAGGTACAGACATAACATAACAAGAAAAACACTGTTTAAATGAACATATCCAAACAGTATGGGCTCCCCATCAAGACTACCCAGTCCTGATGTAGAGTCCAGCGCCTTCGGGGAGCGTGGCCCCATTCCCTTAGGGCCCTTACCCTCATTCCCTCCCCATAGGACTTTGACAAGATACTGGGAGATCCTCCATCCCAAATCCTGTCCTTGGCACATGCCTACCTCGGGGTATAGAGCTCTCCCATACCCTCCGGCCCGCGCTCTTTTGCTAACTACCATCTGAAGGTCTATCTAGACAAGTACTTTAACTCTTGCGTATCTGTAATTAACTGTAACATGCACTTGCTCGTAGACCTGAATTAATAGATAGGGTCGTGTGTGTTTTTTGGAGCTTAACCTAGAACTGTAACTCAAGTTGTGCCTTTTTCTCGCCTCCGGCATAATTTGCAACCCCTAAGTATTCTTTTCACCTTTCTCATATTTGTTTCTCTAACTCTCCCTTAGTGTCCTGCTATCTATATCTCTCTTATGGGTAATGCTGCGAGCAGCATCTCTGAGGAAACTAACTGCTACCTATTGGGAGCCCTCACCCTCCGTTCCCCCCCGTCGCGTTATCATTATAGTGCCCGTGTCCCCCTGCCTCTGCGTCATATTCAGTGTTTCCGCTCGGGACTTATCCGGCCTTTAACCCGCGTCATGCATACAGCGACTCTGAGGTGTCTTCATCCGCCTGCAGGGGCTTTCGCGGCTTGTGGTCGTGCTGGTCATCTCCGCCACCTCCAAGATGGCGTGGGTGCTGCTTCCTCTGCGTGGAGACTTCCGCTTCCGGTTTCCGGCGGCGGCCATTTTGGATCCTTGAAGAGTTCGAGTAGGAGGTGCTCTTCGCTGCTCCCGCGCTCCGGCCATTTCCTCGCCTTGCGCTTCACGGTGGGGTGCAAGATTCAGCATGCCAGCCATCTTCTTCTGCCCGCATGGCGGCCGCCAAAAAGTGAGTCTCTGAAGATCTTTCGCTAGAATTTCACTCTTTCTTGGACGGACACAGCGAGAGGACGTAGATTCTTTTCCAGGAATTTATTGCAGGTAATCCGCATGGGGCTGCGATCTCTGTGTGGGTGTAGGACACTTTCCTGACAGTTCCCACCTTGGCACAACGTGGTTTTTTTTGTTTTTTAACGGTTAACTTGAAAAACTTAGAACAACTTGTTTTGGGTAACAAACACTTAAGTTTTATTTCTGGCATCATTTCGTGCGCTTTGGTTTTGGGGTGGACGGTCCGCCGGACCATTCCGGTTCCAGGGCCGCGTCTTCCTCTGCCGCTCCCATCGGGGGGCTGTGTAGGCCAAGTGCTTTCAAGAATCTTGGGCCCTCTCCGATATTTTTCAGCATAAGGGATTTACCGTTTTGTGTGACTTGGAGTCCGAACGGAAACAGCCAGCGATAACGTGTATTTGAGTCGCGGAGCACTTTGGTTACTGGGAACAGGGTGCGACGCCTCGCTAAGGTAAGGGGAGACAGATCTTGGAAGATTTGTAATTTATTGGCCTCAAATTCCACCACGGGCATTCCTCTTGTTAACCGTAGTATTGCTTCTCGGGTGGAATAGTAGTGCAGTCTGAGAATTATATCTCTCGGTTGCTCGTTCTGTGTCGGGCGTGATCTGAGGGCCCGGTGGCAACGGTCCATTATAAGTTTTTCTTTTGGGCTGTCCGGCATGATGGACTCTAGCCATCTTTCAGTAAAGGCCTCGCAGTCTCCGATCTCTTCTGAGACTCCGCGGATCCTTATGTTATTCCTCCGGTCGCGGTTTTCCACGTCTTCTTGTCTTTCTTAAGGTCGTCTATCTGTACTTGTAGGTCAGCCATTTTTTTATCCGTTTTTCTCCCTGCTTTAATTGTAAGATCTACCTTAGTTTCTAGGTCGTCTGTGCGCGTCCCCAGTTTTGTGTGTTCACGTTTGAGCTCTTTAATGTCAGCTTGAAGCAGTTTTTTCAGGTCCATATATAATCGCTCGAAGTCACAGCGTCTGACTGGGAGTTGGGATTGATTATTGATATCTTCATCATCTCCTTCTATCTCAGTGTCTGTGTCGGCCATTTCTCTGGCTGGGGCACTTTCTGCTGCTCCACCAAAGTATGTCCTTACATCTGCCAGCTTTTGTTTTTTTTGCCCTCCCGATTTCTTTGGTGCCATCCTGGTATGTTAATAGTGCTCCGGTTAGAAGTTTGAAACCCCAAATTTAATTTTTTGGTAGTGTTAATCAGTATTTTGTGATCGCGCGGGACGGAGCTAGTATTCTATGCTACCATACTCCGTTCCTTCGCGCATGCGCCCGGCCGCTAGTAGCCCTCTTTAATCACATACACTCTCACCTATTTAGGAGTAGTTATCTGATGACTTAGATTTGTATGTGAATAGCCATTACCATGGCTAGTATAATCATATAACCGTGGATAAGGATAGTTACTAATAGCTATTCCACTATTTACACTGACGTCTTTGATATTTAGCACACAGACACCTCCTTCATTTTTAATTTGTTTTAATTATTTGGTTCATTGTATATTTTGCTGCAATAAATATATTTTAATTAATTCATTAATAAATAGTATTTTTAATTTAGATTAGATTTAGATTTTTAATTTAGATTCTTGAATGCGACATAAAAGGAAGCTTTCTTTCTTTTGTTCACAATATTTCAAGATAAATGTGGATTCCAAATTTTAAGACATTCCCTCTGCATCCTTGTCCATTCTACACCTCTTCATATTGCTCCTCCTACTTTCCTCAACTCTTTTTCAGAGGAGAATGTGTTACTGCTGATCTTCTCTTCTCCTTCTACCACTTGCGCTCTTGACCCCATTCTCTCTCATTTCCTCACACCTCTTGCTTTTTCTATAATCTTTATGCTCACACATATTTTCAACTCCTCCTCTACTTTGGTAACTTTTCCTCCTCCTTTAAATAGGCAACATTTAGACCATTACTCAAAAAAGCAAGCTTGACCCTACCTGTCTTTTAAAGTATTGTCCTGTCTCTCATCCATCTTTTGCCTCTAATCTCTTTGAATGCATTGTATTCTGTCGGAACAAAAAACACAGTGCACAACGCTAATAGTGAAGTATGCAATACAAAAATATATATTAAAAGATTAAAGGTTTTGAGTACATCAAATAAAAGTAATTCAGGCAATCAATGTGGCATGGTAAGGTTACTGCACGATGGAACTGAAGACCGCAAGTAACTTGTGTCACCTCAGCAGTGGAATCGTCCAGTAGAAGGGCATCCACAGACCTCCGTAGGATCAAGAACCGGCCAGGGCTATTCTCCGTGCGGTAGTATGGACAGGAACCAATGATAGCATCCCAAGGTAAAGTCCAAAACTCTCGCAGTACCCCTCGCTCCGCACAATGCCACCGGCGCTTCTGGTCATGTGACTCAGGCACACCGGTCATCTGCTGATGACGTGACTCATGCACAACCTTCTTCACAAAGGCTGGATGTCAGTCAAAATAGGCGCAATAGGACAGGAACAGAATAACAGGATTAGAGTAACCGGCTCACATTGGGAGAAGCACAGATAAAACCAGTATACAGCTACATGGCATAATCCAACGCGTTTCGTAGCAGACCGCTACTTCTTCAGGGTCCTTCAGGGAAGAAGTAGCGGTCTGCTTCTTGGATTTTGGATTCCGCTGCTGAGGCGACACAAGTTACTTTCTGAGACTTGGATCTGCGGTCTTCAGTTCCAGCGTGCGGTTACCTTTACCGTGCCACATTGATTGCTTGAATTACTTTTATTTGATGTACGCAGAACCTTTAATCTTTAATATATTTTTTTGTATTACATACTTCACTATTAGCGTTGTGCGCTGTGTTTTTTGTTCCGTTTTCTTAGTGCTAGGGGTGCTGAGCCACCCCAATGACCACTGCAGACATTTAGTAGTGCACTGACTTTTTCCCCCCTCTACATTGTATTCTGTCACTTGCTCTATTTTCTCAAAAACTTTTATCTTGTAAATCTTCTACAATCTTTTTTAAGCACTGCTCACTCGACAGCAACGTCCTCACCAAAATAACTAATGTCCTTCATGATGCCAAAGACAAAAGTCATTACACTCTGCTCTATTGGTCGACCTCTATGATACTGTAGACCACCATCTTCTTCTTCACCTTCTCCAGACTCTTGGTATCCATAACAAAGCTCTATCTTTGATTTCTTCTTACCTTTCCCACTGTACTTTCAGTGTCTCATTTGCTAACATCTCTTCCTCCTCTATTGATCTCTCTGTGGGGGTACCCGAGGGATCTGTCCTTGGATCTCTTCTATTTTCTCTTTACAAACTATTTCTAGGTGACCTTATCACATCGCTTTGGTTCAAATATCACCTCTATGCTGATTACACATACATTTACTTTTCAACCCATGACAATACACCTGATGTACAAACAAAAGTCTGTGAATGACCTCTACCGATTCAAACTTAACATGTCAAAAACGGAGCTCCTCATACTTCTTCCCAAGCCTGACCCTACTGCCCCATTCTACATTTCTGTTGGCAGCACCATCATACACCCAGTATCACAAGCACGTTGCATAAGGGTCACATTTACTCCACCCTCACACTCTCCTCTCACATTCAAAATGTAGCTAAAACATTTTAACAGGGGATTTGCCCCTGTTCAAAAAGGTGCCTCTAATCCAGCAGTGTGGTGGTTAACTGCTGGATGTCTATTGGCTGATTAGAGATTGGTTAGAAATGCCTGCCTTTGAGACAGGAAGAGAGATTCCTTAGTCCACAACTGGGCTGACCAAGGAAACAGACAGAGCAGAGGTTTCTGAGTCTCACAGAAGAGACTGACAGAGGGATCACAGATGTCTGAAGCTCACAAGACTTCTACACCTGAATGCTGAGATAACCTGAGGAAAAGACAGCAACCCAGGAAAGAGAGAAGCCTTCCCCCTACAACTACGAGACAGATAAGACTTTTCTTATGACTGATTATCTATGTCTGTCTTTATATATATAAATGTCTCTATGATTTGGGCTAGTGAATCGCTGGACTACAAGTGTAAATATACTCCAACGTGGAGCAGATTTTGTTTGTGGATTTTCACATGTTTGCTGTGTTTACAGCAACAGGCGCAGGAGAGCTTCCGGTGATGTCACGGAGTATGGTTGGCTAGGAGAGGAGCTCCTGAATCTCTCCTAAGAATACTAACAGAGCAAGCACAAACCAACACCAAAAATATTGATTTATACATCAAATTACTCACAAGAGCAGAGTCAATGCCAGGAAGGGTTAAACGTACCCAAAACCAAAGTGTTACATGCTACTTCCCTCTGTGCAGAGACCGGCAGAAATGAATGCAGACTCCCAAGATGGCGCCGATGAGGGAGTGCACGAGGGGCCTGCAGATGAGCAAACATTCTCTGAACTACCAGAGCAGGGAATAAACAAAGAATTTATGGAGTCTCTCTTCCTCAGAATGATAAAGGGATTTCAAAAAGATCTCACGGCAGCCATAAACGGCTTACCAAGAAAACAGATGAAATTGAAACTAAAATGGAGGAAGTTCTTCTATCAAATCAAATGCAGACGACGAAATTGTGAGGCTGGGACATGAAGTTAATGCCCTGAAGAGCGCCCTGGAAGACCAAGAAAACAGGGATCGCAGACAAAATCTGCGCATCAGAAATGTCCCTGAGTCAATAAACCCTGATGCCCTCCAAGCTTATCTGCATAAAATATTTCTGATGCTAGTACCAGATCTAAGTGATCATGATCTGGAGATTGACCGAGCACACCGGGCACTGGGGCCCAGGTCAGAAGACCCTAAACGTCGCAGAGATGTAATTGTGAAACTCCATACATACTCGGCAAAGGAAAAAATTATGACTGCAAGCAGGGGAAAGGGGGATCTTCAAATAGAGAGCAACACAATCCAAATCGTTGGCGACCTCTCCAGAGTTACAATTCTAAAACGGAGACCGATTAAACCGCTCAAACTGATTCTCAAAGAGCACGGAGAGCGATATAGTTGGGGTTTCCCATTCACGTTAACTGTCCTTAGGAATGGCCGCTATACCTCTATTGCAGACCCAGAATATACCCCAAGGTTCCTAAAGTCGTTGGGAATACCCCCCCTCAAGAACAAGGGAAAGCTCTTGCGGAGTTAAGAAGAGCGGATATCGCAGGAACTCCCCGTACCTCAGAACGCCTGGCTAGCCAGAAACAACCTAACTCTGGCATCTGAATATCTATCGGCTTTCAACCTCCACCACCCCCCTTCCGACAAACCAAGCATCTCTTCCCTTGAACTTTGCTAAAAGGCTTAGGCGAACGAGACAATATCCCCAAAGTATATGCACATACTTACAGTTTGAGCTGCGGCTGTGTCCGCCTGTCCTTATGTTGTTTTTCTGCGGCTCCGCGGTCTAGAGGTGGTGTGGTCTGTGTGGAGCTGTGACCCTTCCCCCATCGTGGAACGTGCGGTTCCGGTTTGCCGTCGATGCCTCTCCTTATGCACCCTTCACCCTCTTGGCTCTTGCGCCCTCCTGATCGGCCCGACGGCACTCCAGTGGATTTCCCCCTTCCCCCCATCCCCCCCGCTGTGCCCCTCGTCCCTGACCCTCGCATCCTCTGCCTTCTGCCCCGGCTCCGTAAACGCACCTGGCCTGGGATCCCTGCTCTTCGCCAGAGGGGAGCTTCAGGCCGGGTCGATGTCTCTGCTGGATCTACAGGAGGTGGAGCTCGGGAGGTGCGCGCCTACCCCGGTTCCTCCCTCGAGATGCCGGAGAGGCGGGGGGGGAGGGTCCAGAGCTGGTCTCCCATCAGCTGGAGGAGGTCTGGGTCTCTCAATCTTGATTTGTGGTTTGGGGGGTTTGGGGGCTATTCCACCTTGTCCTGGAGACCTGATGGCCCAGGCGGTGGGGAGGGGTGGTGCCAAATGGAGGAGGGGTTCGGCAGAGAGGAGAGACATGTCTCTAATGGCATCGGGCAGCAGGTGATTCGCTGCCTAACTTTCCCCTTCCTCTACATTACCATGCAGCCGCTCAAGATTAATATCTAAAGTTAAAGTTAGGTTTTTAACAGATGTATTTGGGGGCTTGCAGTAGTCAGCTACAATCCATTAAGTAAATGTTATGTTTTTTATCCCATGAGTTTCCCTCCCCCCTCTCCCCCTTTCCCCCCCTCCCCCTCTCCCCTTTCCCCCCCCTCCCCCCATCATCTCAACGTACATGAGATATTAAAGTACTTAGTCAAGTGCGTGCATAATATGTATACAACTGATTTCTCTACCCTCAGTCATCATAAATAGAGGTGATAAGCATTATTCAGATATGGTAAAACAATGTCTCTCCCTCCCCCCTGTAAATAGAGGTTTTAAGTATTTTTCACGTTGAATATGTAAAAGCATTGTTAACATAGCAACCTACTAATGCTCGGCTCTCAGTCATTGTAAATGGAGGTGATAAGCATCAAACATCTATGGTAAAGCAATGTTAATACTGAAAATTACTGTTGCACTCATAAATGTCTAATCAGCAATGTAACCAATCATCACATGCATAACTTCCGATATCCCCCCTCCCCCCCTATCACCTTTTCCCCTTCTTCAATCCAGGTTCAAATAGAGGCTACCAAATGTTATACTTAAGTATATAGTTGGCTCCACGCTGTGTAGGTCCCCTGTAAGTGGTTTTCTGTAGTTTTTTCACAGAGGGTGTAGGACCCTCTCTCCGGTCTCCAACCATGTTCTGTGTCCTGGAAGGATCTCCAGGGATGTTTAACCCCTCCACCGCTCTCACCCTTGTGAGAGAGGTTATTTCTCTAGGGCCAACTAAAGGCCCGACTGTTCCTACCTTTCCTAATGTGTTCTCCCCCCCCTCTTCCCCTGTCCCCCTCCAGGGGCACCTCCCCCACCTCCTCTGCCTACTCCGATGGATCCCCACCTTATCTACAGTGTCAGGGGATACAGAGGACCCCCTGCGCCCCCTCCGCGACCTCTGATAGCCAGGCCCTTGCTGTGGGAATTTCAAGGGCATCGGAGCCCCTGGCTCCGAAAAAAATACCCGCTATAAAATGTCAGACATAAAATTAATCACACTCAATGTAAAAGGACTTAACTCGGTCAAAAAGAGGAAACAAGCACTTCAGGAATTGAAAAAAAACAAAAGGTGACATTATATTTATCCAAGAAACCCACTTTAACTCTCCCGTACCTCCAAACACATTTAAAAGTCTATTTCCACAGGCATTTTATGCGTCTTCCCCAAGTAAGAAAAGAGGGGTAGCTATCCTTATAAGGAATAATGTCCCTTTTGCCCTCACCAAAACACAAGCTGATCCAGACGGACGATTCCTGGTGCTCCAGGGCACCCTTGCGGGTTCACCCTTAACACTTGTATATGTCTATGCTCCCAACGACAACCAAATCCCGTTTATTAAAAAACTCCTGGACTCCCTGGAGCAACAGCCCCTTTCCTCCTTAATCGTAGGAGGGGACTTCAATACAGTCACCTCACATGCACAAGATAAATTTGTAGCCCCAACAGACCCCTCCTCAATGACCTCAATCACATCTCACACTATTCAAAAAAAAGCAAACAAATTTAGGGAAATAATGGAAGAATTCTCCCTGGTAGATATATGGAGGGCTCAGCACCAGGGTCAAAGAGATTATACCTTCTTCTCTACCCCTCATCAGTCCTACACAGGGATCGACTACTTTCTAGGTACCAGAAACATCCTCCAGGCTTCCTCCCGCTCGAATATAGGTCCAATTACCTGTTCTGACCATGCCCCTGTCGAACTCACGCTCTCTTTGCCCTTTGTTAAGAATAACCCATACAAATGGAAGCTGAATGACTCCCTAATTAACTGCCCAGAGACGGAGATAATTATAAGACAGAAACTTTCATCCTTTTTCCAAATTAACACAGGCTCCGTCTCGGCTCCAGCTATGCTGTGGGAGGCCCATAAGGCCTCGATTAGAGGCGATCTAATCTCAATATCAGCCTATAAGAAAAAACAGAAACTCAAACTCCAAAAAGATCTAACAGACAGGATCACACAGCTGGAACAGCAGCACAAAACCACAGCATCTAAAAAAACACTTAAACCGCTAAACCAAACAAGAACAGCCCTTAAACAAACACAACTAGAGGAAGTAGAGAGAGCGCTGAGGTGTACCAGACAAAAGTTATTCGACAGGGCCAATAAGGCAGACATGCTTTTAGCCACAAAACTTAGAGGCATACGGGTTAAGTCCCAGATCTCCAAAATCCACACTAAAACGGGCAAGTCTCTTATGTACACTGGCGACACACTTTATTCGAGCTCGGCTAGTCCCACGAATTCGGGTATACCCGGGTGTATTGAGGTTTGTGACTGTTTTCTGCCCGAGTGCATTGAGGTATTTTTCAGTCAGGGATTGAAGCATTTTATTCCCGCTGGCTGCAATACTGCACAGTATATATATATATACTGCATTACAATTCATGAATTTATGCCATCTGGTAGACACGCTAAGCATTGCAGCCTATTAAATCCTAATCATTATCATTTAAAAGATCAGCCGCCCGTTAGCCAGGCATGAACCCAGGCTGGGAAGGCAAATGCAACGGGGCTTGTCAGAGGTGAGGAGCGGTGCATTCCAGGTATCTGCCAGGTACATACTGGGCATTTGCTCGAATAAAGTGTGTCGGTGCAGTAGAAAAAGAAATAGCACAGGAGTTTGCAGATTACTACTCTGACCTATACAACCTACACCCCCCAGAATCAAAACTTGATACCTCTAGAGACAATCTCAAAATACCTAGAGCATTGTAACCTCCCCTCCCTCTCAAATGAAGCAATAGAAAATCTAAACAAAAAAATCACCCAAGTAGAATTGTCCGAAGCCATAGGCTCCCTCAAGCCAGCCTAAACAACTGGCGCGGACGGATTCTCCAATGCCTACTATAAAACATTTATGCTGACTCTCTCCCCCTACTTGCTCGATATGTTCAATTTCTTCCTACAAGGAGAAACGATCCCCTCCACCATTACTGCAGCAAATCTAGCTATAATTCACAAGGAGGGCAGAGATCCACTCCTCTGCGGCAACTATAGGCCAATATCCCTACTAAATTCCGATCTCAAAATCTACAGCAAGATCCTGGCAAACAGGCTCAACCCGATTCTCCCCCGACTCATTCACGCAGATCAAGTAGGTTTTGTGTCAGGTAGACAGGACTCTGACAACACCCGCAAAATTATGGATATTATCGACCACATGAATCTCACAGGTACCAAAGCCATGATTCTGAGCCTCGCCGCAGAAAAAGCATCCGACAGAATCAAATGGTCCTTCCTAGACCAAACAATGCTGAAGTTTGTTTTTTGTGGTCCCTACCTAGAGGGGGTTAGAGCCCTCTATCAAAACTCCACAGCATTCGTAAAAATCTAAGGTGGTCTCTCGGACCCAATTGCAATTAGAAATGGGACCAGATAGGGATGCCCACTTTCCCCGCTACTATTTGCCCTAACAATTGAACCCATAGCGGCCAAAATAAGAGAGGAAAAAAGCATCAAGGGGATCAGGGTCTCCAAAAAAGAATACAAAATTTCCCTATTCGCTGATGATGTGATCCTGACCCTTGCTGACCTCCATATCTCCCTCCCTAACCTACAAAGGTTACTACACCAGTTTGGTACAGTCTTTGACTGTAAAGTAAACATAGACAAGTCTGAAGCACTCAATATATCCCTCCCAAGTACAACATGGAAACTCATACAATCTAATTACTAATATAAGTTGGAGTTCCACTTATATCAAATACCTCGGAGTGAGAATCTCGAACTCCCACAGGTCCCTCTATCAATATAACTATCCCCCTTTGTTTGACCAGATCAAAAAAGACTTAGGGGCTTATGCAGAGAGGTACGATAAGGTGAAAATCGGCAGGTTTGCGGCAAAAATGTCCGCATTCAAAGAGTTAGTGGCGAGAACTTGGAGGGACTAGTCAAATTCGCCAGACGGATGGCGTGAAGCGTGAGTTCGCCACTGTTAAAAGACGCACTATTCCAGTAGCTCCAATGCGCATGAACACGCCAATCGGAGCTACTAAATGGCGCGTTCAGGGGAAATTTTGCCCGCCAACAAAAGTTGGCTGTATTGTGGGCAAATACCGCGCGGGTCTGAATGGCGAGTTTCACGCCAAGTGAAACTCGCCTAATTAGCAATTTCAGGCACACCGCGCTACCGGAGTACCCTGCATAGCACAATAATAAATTCCAATCCTGCGGCGAATTTAAGCAGTACCTCTCTGCATAAGCCCCTTAGAGTCTTGGAAAAACCTCCAAATATCATGGTTTGGAAGAATAGTTTCGATCAAAATTAATGTCCTTCCAAGGCTACTTTATTTCTTCCAAACACTCCCCGTAGCCGTCCCACTAACAGCTCTGAAAAACATACAGGCCCTTATGTTCCAATTCATCTGGAATGATAGAAGACTGAGGGTCCCCAGATCGGTTATGCTCTCATCATAAACGAGGGGGGGTCTGGGGGTCCCCGATGTGGTCAGGTATTATCTCGCAGCTCAGCTGAAGCAGGCTGTAGTTTGGAATTACGACCCCTGCTGGCTTGAGATAGAATCACACTATGCAGCTCCATCCACACTTCAGGTTCTACTATGGTCCCAGGGAGGAGCGAAAGGAGGACCGCGGAGGTTTGAGTTAGGAGCAATGAGATGCACGTGGGACATATGGCTCAAAAACAAAGGGAAATATGGCCTGCTAGCTACCCCGTCTCAAATCACCCCTATCTTTACAAACCCGAACTTCCCGCCCGGGTATTCTAAAAAACAATTTGACCAATTTCAGGGTCTTGGCATAAGACTGGTTGCCGATCTGCTGAAGAATGGCGAGATCCTATCCTTCCAAGAACTACGAGACACATATCAATCACAAAACCTTTACTTGTTTAAGTTCTTACAAATCAGGCACTTCCTGCTTTCACTCTCCCAAAACTCCAAATTTCCCCCACCCACTAGATTCGAAACACCCTATGCAGTAAAGGCAGTTACCAAAGAGGACTAATATCCGAGATCCATAGGGGGATAGAGTCAACATCAGACACCTCGACCAACCATTATATGCAAAAATGGTCCAAGGACCTTAATGTACAAATAGAGAGGGACGAGTGGGAGGACATCTGGGAGATGGCTGCAAAAGCCTCAATCTGCACAGTAACAAAAGAGAATATATACAAAATTCTATTCCAGTTGTACTGATCCCGGCTAAACTGAGCCAGATCTTCCCCGGCACACCTGACCTGTGCTGGAGGGGATGTGGTGAAAGGGGCGACATGGAGCATATTTGGTGGTCATGACCAGAGATACAGAGGTTCTGGGCAAAGATCCAGACGTTGCTCCACGAGAACACAAGGATTCTCTTTCCCCTGGACCCGCTGGCCCTGGTGCTGAGCAAACCCTTCGATGATCTGCCCCCGCCGATGAAAAGATTGGTCTCATCTATCCTGACTGCGGCTAGATGCTCAATTGCGGGAGACTGGAAGCAGACTAAAGCCCCCGCGAGAAATACGGTAATTAGGAGGATAGACAAGGTAATGTCTATGGAGAAGCTCACAGCCATGCTCCACAAAAAAATGCCGCAGTTTTGGAATACTTGGAATCCCTGGATCGGACCACAGGGTCTAGGCCTGCATTAGGCCAGAAGGGATTAGTTCATAGCGTGGTTGGTGGAGGAGATGGAGACCCCCCATGCCTCCCCCTTCCACTCCAGACCCCCTCCCCAAACCCCTCCCCCTCTGTTTGTCTACCCCTCAGCTCTCCCCCTGCCCCCCCCTTATCTCTCCCCCCCACCCTCACCCCAAAACAAAAAACCCTATTTGTCAACACCAAATTGAACTAACTGAAGTCATGCAGTCATGTGCCGATGACTATATTGTACCCATGTCTGTAAGTGTTGATGCCAATTTAAAAGTTTGATACAAAAAAAGCAACAGGCGCAATAAAGCCTTATTTAATTTCACCTTAAAACCAGTCTCCATTGCGTACCTTTGCACACATCTCTTACCTATGGTGTCAGAAGTGGGTTGAGAGGTGGCCCTTGAAGTTCAAAGGGGCCGCAGAGACTGCCTGTGAATTTTTTTGTGCTTTTGCCTGCATAGTTCCTGCAAACAAAAAACATGTAAAGTAGGAGCGCAGAGAGGACAAGATGTTAGGAAAACAATCCACTTTTAATAGCACACATTACATACATAGACTTACAATCAAGTGCTCCTGCATGTGCGTTGGAGACCTCACACCGATCAGACGCTGCCACTGCACAGACCTCCTTCCTAGTACACTACGGATCACCGCTGGAAACAGGAAACCAGAAGCGCACCCAGTAAGTGACTAGAGGCTAGGCGGGCAGTATCGCGAGAGTGCCGAGCTTAGCTAAGGCTGAGCACTCAATGCGTGAGCCCTACAGAACCGTCTAGGTTAGAGGTGCTCCCAACAACCAGGTATCACACCAAACTTGGACATGTGACCCTTGCAAACCCTCTATGCATTTTGCGCTGAATTAGCGCTTCATCAGGAGTTGAAGGGGCATGTCGGGAGGTAGCCATATGTAGGCTAACACCCCCTAATTATCCTTAATGCTTAAAACATGTATGGCCATATGAAAAGCATACTCCAATGGTAAAATTACCACAAAGACACCTAAAACATTTATCACACCCCTAATAAAAGTATATCAAAAAATACATACCCATATTTGTAAACATACATATTTGTGAAGATATATATATATTTTATGATAACATCAAACATATGTATTTCATATAAAACCACCTTCATATTTATTGATTCAAAACTTGCTATCTTTACTACTTATAATTATCTTATCTATATGGTTGTACTCAAAATTCCTCTTACCCTTCCCACCTCATCATACATCATATTGTATGATTGACAAATATTATTCCACCTTTAGGTTATGATTTATAGATCCCTCAATACCTTATCAGATCAGAATGTTTTCTTTGTTATTATTATTATTATTATTATTATTATTATTATTATTATTATTATTATTATTATTATTATTATTATTGTTTTATATTATTTTATATTGTTTAGTTACAACATTTAAAAAAAAATTAAATTTAAAATTATTAAAATATATTACAATGTATTAAAAAATATATTAAAAAATATATAAACACCCCTGGAAATTCAGTTATCTAAGAAAGGGGTTAAGCTCTATTATATTGTTTAATCCACCTGGTATTTTGCTTTTTAGTGAATAGATCCAAAACTGTTCTCTCTGTAATAATTTTAGTTCCCTGTCACCTTTCCTAATACTGCACCGACACACTTTATTCGAGCAAATACCCAGTATGTACCTGGCAGATACCTGGAATGCGCCGCTCCTCACCTCTGACAAGCCCCGTTGCGTTTGCCTTCCCAGCCTGGGTTCATGCCTGGCTGACGGGCGGCTGATCTGTTAAATGATAATGATTAGGATTTAATAGGCTGCAATGCTTCGCGTGTCTACCAGATGGCATAAATTCATGAATTGTAATCCAGTATATATATATATACTGTGCAGTATTGCAGCCATATGGGCAGACAATGGATTTCGTCAACATCTGATCTATTATGGTAGATATATAGACGATATCCTAATCATCTGGTCTGGACCCAAAGAGCTATTGGAGAAATGTTTTACATTTCTCAATGGGAATGATCACAATATAGTTCTAAGTGGGGAGATTGACTCTGTGGAAATTAATTTTCTGGATTTCAATTTAAAAGCAGTTGATCATCGCATTGTTACCAAAACATTTTTTTTAAAAGTTGATGCCAATTCGTATTTAGATTATACGAGCAATCATTCAGCTAAATGGCTCAACAATATAACTTATGGGCAATTCCTGAGGATTCGAAGGAATTGCTCTGAGCCTAGGGACTGTGATGATCAATCTAGGTTTTAAGACAGAGATTCCTAGATAAAGGTTACAATGCAGAGATGATAGAAAATTCCTTAACAAGAAGTAAACTTAGAGCCAGGGACACGTTGCTAAGGCCAAAAATTAGGACTGCACCCAGTAACGATAACAAACATTGTAGATTTCTGTAAACAGGAATCCAAAATACGAAAAATAATTCATAAGCACTGGGATGTACTACTAATGGACCCCATTTTAAAAACCAATCTAACTGACAGACCTAAGGTAGTTTTTAGAAAGACGAAAAATTTATGAGTATTTTGGCGCCCAGTGCTTTGAAAGGATCTAATATTTCAACTGGGAATAGTGGGAACTTTTTAAAGAAACCAATTGAGAATTACCGCTGTGAGAAATGTGTCATGTGTAAATATATGTCCCAAGATAAGATCTTTATAGACCCTAATACAGGGCTACAACATACAATCAGGCAATGTATTACATGTCAAACAAAATGTATCATTTATGCCATTGATTTTCCATGTAAGAAGTGCTATATTGGGAAAACAATTCGACCTTTAAAGGTACGAATTGGCGAACATGTAAATGGTATCAAAAATGCCAAACGCAATGTAGAAAAGGGACAGAAAATACACAATTTAGCACACCATTTTTTGGAAAAACATAACGGAGAAACTGAAGGGTTAAGTTTTAGAGATCTTGAGGTGGTATTAAAAGATATTAGGAAAGGTGGCAGGGAACTAAAATTATTACAGAGAGAACAGTTTTGGATCTATACACTAAAAAGCAAAATACCAGGTGGATTAAACGATATAATAGAGCTTAACCCCTTTCTTAGATAACTGAATTTCCAGGGGTGTTTATATATTTTATATATTTTTTAATATTTTTTTTAATACATTTTAATATATTTTAATAATTTTAAATTTTTTTTTTTAAATGTTGTAACTAAACAAAATAAAATAATATAAAACTATAATAATAATAATAATAATAATAATAATAATAATAATAATAATAATAATAATAATAATAATAATAATAATAACAAAGAAAACATTCTGATCTAATAATGTATTGAGGGATCTATAAATCATAACCTAAAGGTGGAATAATATTTGTCAATCATACAATATGATGTATGATGAGGTGGGAAGGGTAAGAGGAATTTTGAGGACAACCATATAGATAAGATGATTATAAGTAGTAAAGATAGCAAGTTTTGAATCAATAAGTATGAAGGTGGTTTTATATGAAATACATATGTTTGATGTTATAATAGAATATATATATCTTCACAAATATGTATATGTAATGCCTGTATGCCCGCAGACCTGGCCAGTCCCCAGTACTGAGGTGGGTAAGGGTATAACACACACTCACAGCAGTGAGGGCGTGCCCGGAGTGTGGTAAGTTGCATTGCCGGGCCTGGTGGGAAAAGGGTTAACGATATACTTGCTGAGTCCGGGGTGCCAAAAGTCAGAGGGTAAATGTCCAAGAGTCTAGGGTCAGGGGCAGGAGAAAGCAGCGTAGTGAGGTCCAAAGCAGAGTCCAGGGGTAGAGTGGTACACGTAGTCAAACCGAGCCAAGATCAATCCAAGGGTATCAAAACAGGGGAAGGGACAGGAACAAGAGCTGTAAGAGAGAACAAAGCTTGGCATAGACACTGCACACAGGAGCCACAAAGAAGCTATGCTGAGCGACGACGGAAAGGGCAGACTGGGGTTATAAAGGAAGGAGGACCAATGGTAGCAAGGGGTGGAGCGGAGGCCTGTCTGGGTGATCATAGGGATAGGTCCAGGTGAGGTAAGAGGATCGGGTGTGCGCACCCTCTGTAAGGCTGTCGAGCGCGCGCCCCGGTCATGTGCGTGCAGATGCGGCGTGCGCCGCAGAGGAACGGCTCGGCGTGGGACAGGTAAGAGGCTGAGGGAGCGGGGAACTGGGGCAGAGAGCCGCCGTGGGTCCAGAGGTGACGGGGACCCGCTGTGAGGCGCTTGTCCCCATATCCGTTACAGTACCCCTCCCCCTTGAGGATCGTACTCCGGACGATCCTCCCAAGGTTTGTGAGGAAATTTCCAACGAAATTGTTTGAGAAGAGCTTGAGCATGGATATGATGACAAGGTACCCAGGAGCGTTCCTCCGGGCCATATCCCTTCCAATGAACGAGGAACTGATGTCTGCCACTGGACCAACGTGAATCAGGAATGGACTGGTCTTCGTATTCCTGTTGTCCTTGTATAGTGACGGGATTAGGTCTCCGAGGACGGTGCGGAAAGTGTAAATTTTGGACAAAGGGTTTCAGAAGGGACACGTGAAACACAGAGGGTATCTTCATGGTGGGAGGAAGCGAAAGTCGATATTCTACCGGGTTGATCCGTTCGATGACCTTGAAGGGACCCAAGAATCTAGGATCCAGCTTCTGGGAAGGAGTTTTGAGCTTGATATTTCTTGAAGATAGCCAAACTCTGTCTCCAGGTTTGTATACTGGGCCCACCTGACGTCGCCGATCTGCTTGCGTCTTTTGTTTTTGGACGGACCCTTGCAAGGCTCTTTGAATCTTTTTCCAAGAATTTTGTAGATTGGAGACGTGAGTATCCGCTGCAGGAACTCCAGAGGGGAGGGAGGAGAGGGGAAGACTGCTGGGATGGTAGCCATAGTTAATGAAGAAAGGCGACTCTTGCATGGACTTATTCTTCAGCGACTTAATAGCGAACTCCGCCCAGGGTAATAGGTCCACCCAATTGTCTTGAGATTCTGACACAAAGCATCTGAGATACTGCTCCAAGGTCTGATTCATCCTCTCTGTCTGGCTGTTGGTTTGCAGGTGGTAACCCAAGGAGAAGAGAAGGGAAATGCCTATTCTTTGAGAGAACGCTCACCAAAATTTAGAGATGAATTGAGTACCCCTGTCTGAAACAATGGAAAGTGGCAAGCCATGTAACCTGAAAATTTCTTTAGAAAAAATGTCAGCCAAGGTAGCTGAATTGGGGAGGCCCTTGAGGGGTATAAAGTGTGTGTGCTTAGAAAACCTGTCCACTACCACGAGGATCATATTCATCCCCTGAGGATTAGGAAGTTCCACAATAAAGTCCATGGAAATATGCTTTCAAGGCCGTTCCGGAATAGGAAGAGGCAGGAGGAGACCAGAAGGTTTGTGTCGGGTGGATTTGCTCTGAGCACAGACTGGACAAGCTCTGGTGAAATCAAAAATGTCCTTGTTCATTTTAAGCCACCGAAAGGTCAGTTTAATAAGGTCCACTGTTCTCTTGAAGCCTGGATGACCAGCAGACCTGGAGAAATTACGGATGAATTTTCGATAGTAGTTAGAGAAACCCAAGAAATGCTGCACGGCTTTTAGGGAATTCGGCAGCGGCCAATCCAGAACAGACTTCAATTTCTCAGGATCCATGGTGAAACCCTTATTGGAGATTATATAGCCAAGGAAGGCTGTGGAAAATTGGTGGAAGAGACATTTTTCCATTTTCGCGTAGAGGCTGTTAGCACGCAGACGAGAGAGGACCACCCTGGTGTGACGAATGTGTTCTTACAGGTTCTTGGAGAAAATGAGGATGCGTTTTAACAGTGTTGATCAGAGAGATCAGAAAAGTAACCCCATAGCACCCGGCACTCAGGACGACCGTTTCACGTAAGGCTACGCTTCTTCAGGGGAGGAGGAGTCTCTTCACGGACCTCTCGGTAAGTATTTATCTTATTTCTTTTAATTGATATTCCCGCCTCTCTTCTTTTCAGGTGGCCGGATATACACTATGATCACCTTGTTTACATGACTTCTGTCACGCTCGATCTCCTACCAAGGGACAGTGAATGTCTACATAAAGATACTGGCATAACTTTAGATGGTATGTTGCATCTTTGTAGTTATCATTATTATTGCGGCTAATTGTAACTTGCCGAGGAGTTTGTGTAAAAGTGGTCATATAGCAGTTCATACTGTGACCACTCAAATTAACATTTTTTTTAACGTGGTGGGCTTCATATACGGAGATAGAATTGTGGTGGTGTAGGAATGAATTAACCCTATATTGATCTGGCCATATGCGGTCAATACAGATCCGGATTTAACTACTATAATATACCTGGATCCCCATTATGAGAATATTATGTGATCTAGTTAAGCTTATTTACGGTGTAAAGCTATGTACTCAGAATGTTACAGGTATAATTACAGCTGGAGTTTAGGGAGTTGCAGATCTGATGTATCAGTACTCTGTGTCTATTTACCAAGAATTTATCCTCCGTAGGTTATTGTTGTGTGTTAAAGGAATAACCCTCATCTTGTCTGTCCACAGATTATCTGATTCCATCAGGACTTGACTGGTGCATTAAACCAGATCCCAATCTTATTCTATTTGGAAAATCAATACAATCTTGAAAATGAACAACTGAACTATAATAAATAAAATAATATAAAATGAAATAAAAGTAAAAATAAAAATATATTTATAGTGCCAACTGAGTATTATTCTTGTGTGTGTGGATTTATTTATTAATATATACTGTAGTGAGGAGTAATATAGTGTTTTAATTAGAGGGTTTAGGAGTGAGAGAACCTTAGTCGATTTACCCCAAATGGTCAATATAGATCGGTTATTAACTATATATCTTAATCCCTTAAAATACTTGGGTGGTCAGAGTGATAGTATTAATGAGTGTCTCAATTAATATATATATTCTTATATACATGTGTGTACACTAGTGAGGATTGGTATAGTGTTTGTGAGGGGTGTAGGAATGAGAGATCCTTATTTGATCTACCCAAAATGGTCAATATAGATCAGTTAATAAACTATATACGTGAATCCCATGAAATGTGAAGGTATGTGAGTTCAGATGTGTGTTGCCCTTTAGTTATGAGAATATGGGTATAGGGTATTATCCATCCTAACTCAAGTATAATGTTACAGATACTGTAAGAGGAATAAATGAATCCTTCGTTGAGACCCTGGGGGGAGAGGGTTTTAAGCTGGTATATCCAGCGGCATTCCTTCTGTAGGAGTTTCTTATCCCATTCGCCCCCTCTAGGGTCTCACGGTACATATTCAATTCCACAGAAATGCATCACACTTGAGTCACCTTTGTGTTCTTGCAAGATGTGTCTTGCTACAGGGGTGTCCACTGCATTCCGTACATTTCCCACATGTTCCAGTACCCTTGTTTTTAACGGCTTATGTGTTTTACCCACATATTTTAGTCCGGAGATGCATGTCATTAAGTAAATTGTGCCGCACGTAAGGCAGTTTATAAAGTCTTTTATCCTATACGTGACTGTATCGGTCATGTCTGTGAATGTTTTTGTTAGTGGCATAAATTTACAGGCTTTACACCTTCCACAAGAGAATGATCCCTTTGGTTTGCTACCTAGCCACGTTGTTGGTGGTAGAGTTTTCAGATGACTGTGTACTAGTCTGTCTTTTAGATTAGTGTTCCTTTTACATCCTGTTGTAGGTCTGTCTTTTAAAATCTTCCTCAGATCCACATCCTCCAAGAGGACATGCCAGTGTTTTTGTAAAACATGTTTTACATTTTGCCACTGATCATTATATGTGGAGATGAACCGAATTGTTTCATCCTTAGATTCCTTTATTCTATTCGCTAAGAGGTTAGATCTTTCTGAAGTTAAAGCTCTGTAGTATGCCTTTTTAATAAGGGTATTGCTATAGCCTCTTGTTCGGAATCTTTCTGACATGTCTCTTGCCTGTGTGACAAATTCTGTGGTCGTGGAGCAATTCCGACATAGCCTCAAAAATTGGCCTATTGGTATATTTTGTGTCACATGTTTTGGATGGTGACTAGTGGCCAACAGTAGTGTGTTCGTGGAAGTGGGTTTCCTATAAATGCTAGTCTCAAGGTACCCCTCATTGTTTTTGAAAATAGTGATGTCCAGAAATTCTATTTTCTTTTTATCCACTTGAGACGTAAGTTTCAGATTGAAAATATTCTGGTTCAAGTTGTTAATGAACTCTAGCAGGAGTTCTTCTGGCCCTCTCCAGAATAGTAAAATATCGTCTATGTACCTGACCCATAATTCCACGTGTTCGGTATACTTCTCATTTGATTCTATGAAGACCACCGTTTCTTCCCACCAGCCCAGGTATAGGTTGGTGTAGGTGGGAGCGCAGGTGGTCCCCATAGCTGTACCTCTTATCTGATGATATATGGTATTTTGGAAGTAGAAGAAATTATGGGTCAGGACAAAGTCTAGGAGGCTGAGAACTAGTAGGTTAGTGTGCGGTACACAATTGTTGTCTCGCGCTTTCAGAAAACGTGCTGTTGCATCAATGCCATACTTATGGGGGATACTTGAGTATAATCCCTCTACGTCTAAACCCACCAGATATGTATCATAGTCCAATGTGACACCATCAATTCTACGTAATACATCTGTAGTGTCTTTTACGTAGGAGGGAAGTACTTCAACAAAAGGGCAAAGTATTTAGTCTAAATAGACACTTACATTTGCAGTCAAATTCCCTATTCCCGAAACTATGGGTCTACCCGGGGGTGGAGTTTGTTTCTTATGGATTTTGGGTAGGTGGTAGAATGTTTCCACTTTAGGGTTTTTGACTGTCATGAAGTCAAACTCCTTTTGTGATATAAGTTTCAGTTCTAAACCCTCTTTTAGTGTATCAGTGAGTACCTTTTGGTATTCCAAGGTAGGGTTGGTGGATAAAGTCCGATAGCATGTTGTGTCTGATAATATGCGTTGGCATTCATGTACATAGTCTGCTTTGTTGAGGATAACCACATTTCCTCCTTTGTCTGAGGGTTTTATAACGAGTGTGTCGTCTTGTTCAAGGTCTCTGAGGGCCAGTCTTTCAGAATAGGTCAGGTTCTGTTGTTGTTTCTTTGTGGGTAATTTCTGTAGATCTTTAGTCACCAGTTGATTAAAGACATCTATATTAGTACTACAGTCATATGGTGGCACGAAAGTAGACTTGTTTTTTAGTGTTGTGAAAGGATCTTCCCCAGGTGGTCTGAGGCTTTCCTCTTCAAGTTGTTCTAGAACATCTATGGTGTTAAGTTCTTGTGTGTTTAAGAGCTCCATGGGGGTATTGGCGTGCCGCCACTGGCTATGTTTTAAAAAAAATTTGTGTAATGTTAACTTTCTGCAAAAAAGATTCAAATCTTTGATGCATAGGAAATGATCCAGAGATCATGCCGGGTGAGTGCCGGGTGAGTGATCCAGATGAGTGCCAGGTGCTATGGGGTTACTCTTCTGATCTCTCTGATCAACACTGTTAAAACGCAGATACCATTTACCCCTCCGAGCACCTGCCCACCTGAATAAAAACCTGATAATTGAATGGATGGGCGGTTTCTATTCTCTGTAAATATTGTTAAGAAATGAGGATATCATCTAAATATACGATGACGAAAATTCCCAGAATGTCACGGAAGATATCATTCATAAATTCTTGGAAGACGGCAGGGGCATTGCAGAGGCCGAAAGGCATCACTAGGTATTCATAATGACCCAAACGCGTATTAAATGGAGTTTTCCATTCGTCACCGTCTCGTATTCGGATGAGATTGTAGGCTCCTCTCAGGTCGAGTTTGGAAAATATAGAGGCTCCCTGGAGCCGATCAAAGAGTTCCGAAATTAGAGGATGAGGGTACTGATTTTTGATTGTAATCTTGTTAAGCCCACGAAAGTCGATACAGGGTCTTAAATAGCCATCCTTCTTTTTCACGAAGAAGAAACCGGCCCCGGCGGGGAAGGTGCAATTCTGAAAAAACTCTTTCTTAAGATTCTCTTGGATGTAGGTCGCCAAAACCTTGGACTCTGGCACAGATAAGGGATATGATTTGGACTTGGGGAGTGTGGTTCCATGAATTAATTCGATGGGACAGTCGTACGAACGATGGGTGGAAGAACTTCAGCCTGAGTCTTGTTAAAGACATCCGAAAAGTCGTGGTATACCTCTAGCAGGGAAGAGAAAGAAGGTGTAGAGGCGTTGAGACCAGAGAGCATGGTAACTGGAGGTGTGACCGTCTTCTCCAAGGTGGGAGCCCACTGGATCGGTAGTTCGTTGGTCCAATCAACACGCGGGTTGTGAAGCTGGAGCCACGGCAGTCCCAAAATCACCTGGATAGTAGGGGAGTGGAAGACATCGAAGATGATGATTTCCGTATGATCATCTGCGGTGGTCATGGTGAGGGGAATAGATTCCCAAATAATGAAGGCTGGTTGGAGCGGTCAGCCATCGATGGCCTCCAGGCCGATGTGTGACTTCTTCTTGACTAACAGGATTTGATTATTGCAAGCATAGTTGTGATCCAAAAAGTTGCCACCAGACACGGAGTCGATGAAGGCTTCAACTTCTACCTTGACATTAGGACCTACAAGAGTTATGGGGAGAAGGATTCTCTTCGGTAGCTCTTTGGGGGAAGAGGGGCAAGGAGAAATGGTACCCAGTAGAAGCCCCTCTACCTTTACTGGGCGTTCTCGTTTCCCGGTTTCAGGCAACAATGACGTAGTTGGTGTTCCGGGGAGCCGCAGTAGTAGCAGAGACCCTAATCTCGACGGCGTTGCATCAGTTCGGGGGGTCCAACGCAGGAAGAGCCAAGGGAGGAGACCTAGGAGTAACATGCAAGGGAGACAGTAAACGAGGGCGCTGGCACTCGTGGCGTCGCTCTTGAATGCGCTGGTCCATCCAGATGCTGAGGGCAATGAGATCCTCTAGAGATGAGGGACGAACATAAGCTGCGAAGTCATCCTTGAGGGATTCGGACAACACATACACATAGTGACTCTCTTTGGTGAATCTCTCAGTATGTGATTGAAGTTTATTTTCCAAGGTATTAAATTCTGTGTCTGTTTTCCATGTGTCCATTTTTGATAGTAGTGTGTCTATTTCATTGTTCACTTTAGCCAGTCTAGTGTTTTCATACTCTACAAGCTGTTTCATGAGTTCGCGTGAACAGTTCAAAAGTGTTTTTTCCCATTTATTAATAAAGGTTTGATCTTCAATATGGTGGGAGGGGGGAATATACAGTCTCAGAAACCTTGGTACGAGGTCATACCTGATTCGGACAACCCCTGCCAGTATGCAGCGACGAGAGCCTCATCGTTCCACTGGGTTTCTGCAGCGATGGTGCGGAACTCCACCGCATATCTTGCAGCCAGCCTGCGACCCTGGGAGAGATGGAACAAGGAAGAAGCAGCAGTCTCCCTACGTGCGGGTGTGTCAAAGACCAGCTGAAATTCTCTCCGGAACTTGGGGTAATCTTGGGTTAGGTCTGATCGGTGTTCCCAGAGGGGCGAAGCCCAAGCGAGCGCGTCACCAGTGAGCAGAGCATAGACGTAGGCCACCTTAGAACGACCTGAGGGAAAGCGAGATGGGGACATCTCGAACTGGACGTCACACTGGTTCAAGAATCCCCGGCAAGTAAGGGGGTCTCCGGCATACCGGTTAGGAGGTGGAATACACGGTTCCAAATTGCCCATAGGTAGTGGGGCAGGAGGGGACGTTGCAGCTGGAGATTCCCGCAGGGAGAGTGTAGAAAGTTTTTGCGCCACAGCGGTAACTTGGTCGCTTAAAAATTGCCAGTGATCCATAGTGACTAATGCCCGTGAGGACAAGGGTACAGTGAGAGCTGGGGACACCACTCACCTTCAAAACAAGATTACAAAGTTTGAGCCACCAAAGAAAGCACTAGCCAAACCTAAATCTGCCCAACAGGGTAGAGGTAGGAGTGCAGAATCAAAGCCAGAAGAATCCTTAGCTGAGGAAGCTGAAAAGATAGGACGTTCTCTGGAAATGGAGCTGGAATCGCAACTCAATCCCAAAGAAGCTGAACTGGCAACTACATTGAATGGGAAAAGTGCAGGAAGACAGCTTCAAGAACTGAGGGCTCAGGGGTCTGTTCTTGGGTGCTCTTGTGATACCATGAAGTGGACATTTGGTGCTAAAGTGGAGTACATGAGAAAGATGGCGAAAGAAAGCAATATGCATATACGCTCTGCGACTGTCGCCATACAGTCTGCCTACAAAAAGAGGAGCACCCGACACAGGGGAAAGCTCATGACCATGTGGAAAGACATGTCCAGTAGAAAGTAGAAAGGTCCAGTAGAAAGACTGGACTTGGAAAAGGTTCTCCTTGAGCGACTGAGGACTGCTGATCTCAAGCAACTTCTAGAGGAGACACTACTAAACTGGAGGAAGGTCTCCAATCCCAGCAGGACTGAGGGTTCTCCTCCTCCATCCACTCTCATTCAAGTCACTGAGATATCTCGAATGAGAGTGGAAGGATGGGCTTTGGCCGTGACAAGCCCGAGCTTCCCACAAACAGGGGAGGTATATAACAGGGGATTTGTCCCTGTTCAAAAAGGTGCCTCTAATCCAGCAGTGTGGTGGTTAACTGCTGGTAGTCAATTAACCAACACCACCTGACTGATTAGAGGTTGGTTTGAAAAGCCAGCCTTTGAAACAGGAAGAGAGATTCCTTAGTCCACAACTGGGCTGACCAAGGAAACAGACAGAGCAGAGGTTCCTGAGTCTCACAGATGAGAGTGACAGAGGGATCACAGATGTCTGGAGCTCACAAGACTTCTACACCTGAATGCTGGTATAACCTGAGGAAAAGGCAGCAACTCAGGAAAGAGAGAAGCCTTCCCCCTACAACTATGAGACAGATAAGACTTTTCTTATGACTGATTATCTATGTCTGTCTTTATATATATATATATAAATGTCTCTATGATTTGGGCTGGTGAATCGCTGGACTACAAGTGTAAATATACTCCAACATGGAGCAGATTTTGTTTGTGGATTTTCACATGTTTGCTGTGTTTAAAGCAACAGGCGCAATAAAGCCTTATTTAATTGCACCTTAAAACCAGTCTCCATTGTGTACCTCTGCGCACATCTCTTACAAACCTATAATTTTTTATCCTCCGCCGTATTTCAAAAATATACCCTTTCCTCTGTTGCTCTATAGTTAAAACTGTAAAGCAGACACTCATTCTCTCCTGTAGCCCACCAGTGAAAAAACGGGTCACCCGAGCTTCCACCGAGTTACCTCTAAAAAATTGCCTCTGTGATTCAAAGATGGTCACCACTGGCGCCGAGTGGAACTGGTCCAGCCGAAGGCAGTGACAGATAGACCGGGATGCCAATCTGTGGAAAAGGTGGGGGCCTGGGAGAAAGGAATACGTCTGGCTGACCTGACATTGCAGCGCTACTGAAAATGGGGACCTGCCGGCTGGAGGGTGCACCGTAATAGGGATGTCAGCAAGGATGTTCGGCCATTTTGTGTAGGAACTCCAGAGCGGCATCACAGAGGAGAACCTGCCTCCCCCTCTGCACAATAAAATAAATAAATAAATAAACGATAGTCCGAGGTCTCCGCTGGCTGGATGGGACCCCGTGGGGTTCCCCCAAGCAGATGAACATGGGCTTAAACAGCAGGACAAGATAAAAGACCACACAGGACAATCCCTTATCCCAAGATGGCCACAATGTGTCCCTGGGAAGGTACAAAAGAGCAATGTGAGTACCATCCAACCACTCCAGCTACAAAAGAATACAAATAACAATTCTAGGCTGCCTCAAATCTCCAACCTCACACAAATCAATAAAAAGGAATCCTGTCAGAGCCTTGTTTTCAAATGTAATTAAAAATGCAAATGGAGGGCAGAGTGAAAGTGTGATATCCCCAGACAAAATATATCATCCCTGATAGGGGTAAGAGACACATAAGGAGATTTAAGTACCTCAAAATCGAGAGGCATGCACGAGAACCAGAGCAGATGGAGGAGTAGGGAATGAGCTCAACCGTGACAGGACTAAAGAACCAGAATAACAACAGCTAATAGAACCAAATATCCACCACAGACTCAACACAACCTCTTTGGGTGATGGCCCCCACAAAAAAATAAAAGCATATGATCTGACCTCGTACCTTTCAAAGAACATGGAGCCTTCCAGGCCCCAACCCCCCGACATGCAGGATTATCCAGGATGGGACTTGGCAGAGGGAGGTACGTGCCGCCAATCAACCAAACAGGACATAATTGATCTATATAGCAGTCTTAAGTCCCTGATAAAGGAGGAGATCCGCGAAGTAAGAAAGGACATCTCCTCGCTAGGGGAAAGAATGGACACCTTGGAGACTAAAATGGATGAAACCATTAATCACCAACAATCTCCCACCAAAGAGTCAAAAATCCTCCAATCAAAGTTGGCGGATATTGAAGATTACCAGGAGATTACCCATAATTGAGAGAGAAGGAATAATCTAAGATTCAGGAGCTTACCGAAGGCTATTCTAGATCATGAAACTTTTATTCTAAAATGAATGACAGCCACTGTCCCCGACTACGCAGACCTTTTGCTTTACAGGTGCCATAGGGCCCTTAGGTCAAAATCCTGCACTGAAGATCCTCCAAGGGATGTAATTGCAAGATTCCACTATTTTAAAATGAAAGAGACATTCTTCGCAGCAATTAAATGCACAAGCAACCTAACATTCGAAAATGTTACCCTCCAAGTTTTGTTTAGGACTTTTCTCATGCCCCGCTAGCAAAACACAGATAACATCACCACAGCCCTGAGGAACAAAGGGTTCGTTAACGCTGGGCATTCCCGTTTAGACTGGTGGTGGTGAAAGAGGGAACAGTACACTGCCTGAGAAGCGCAGAGGGAAGAGCACCATTCATACAAGGATTGGGCCTGGAGTCCGAGATCCCTGAGATGTACCGAGAGAGCCAGAGCACCTGAAGCCAGAGTGGAGCAGAGCTGGATCCCCCGTGGGGGGACTTTGGTCTCCACTGTAACAGGAGGTATCTGTGGAGATGTAGGGCTCTAGATGGTTCTTTGAACATACAGGCATGGTTTCCTCCTGGGCACTGAGGATCAGGTCACCCCACTTACACAGACCCGCCTCCATTTCCTTCTTTGTCCCCCAAGACGGATGTCTGCCAGGAGAACCATATGGACCACTTACATTACGTCGGACAGGAGACATGAATAAACCAGTCCAGATTGGGAAACCAGAGTTGGAGAAGCACTCAGGTGCCTTGTCCCTTATTAGGTACCCTCGCTGCTGACTTTGTTAAAAACTGGATAATCAATGGGGCAAGTGGGGGGTGGTGTGGGTATCTCCCCCTCCCTACCTCTCCCCCTTCCCTTTTAGCTCTTCCCCCCATCCCTGCTATTTCATTCGCTTTATCTATGCCTTCCCCCCTCCCCCTCCCGCTTCTCTCATTCTCCCCCTCCCCCACTCTTTCTCTCCCCTGCCCCTATTTCTCTCTCTGCCCCTCCCCCTTCACGCTCACCTTTGCGCTGCTGTATTAATCTGAATGACCCATATGTACCTAATTATGACACATGCAAAGTAGAGTCCCAGGATTCCCACACATAGGCAACATTGGGCCCAATATGTTTGACTAGTTCTAAAAGGAAGAGATCAAAGGCATAGGCTTAGATGACAGTTGACAGTTAAAGTTGGTTATATGATGTTATAATTGCCCTGCTGTTTAGAATTCACTGTTCACAGAAGTATAAAAAAAGAAAGGATGGTTATACCCCATGGTATATCATGACCCTGAGGGGCCTCATCTGGGCTCCGTTAGGGGTCTGACTGCCGGATACGACCCTCAGAACAGAGTTAGGTTTCAGATTGTTGTTGATCTTTGT
The DNA here is from genome assembly GCF_040206685.1 of Ascaphus truei. Lineage (NCBI taxonomy): Eukaryota > Metazoa > Chordata > Amphibia > Anura > Ascaphidae > Ascaphus > Ascaphus truei. The sequence continues at coordinate 223,528,744 of NC_134484.1, forward strand.
GGTTATAAACAAGGAAAGGGTAAAAAAAAAAAAAAAAGAGAGATATTGTTACCATATTTGGTTATAAGCTGATGTAATATTTGTTTTGTATTGAATTTGAGGTTCCTTGCCACGGCCAGGAGATCCCATCCTGCCCTGGTAACTGGCCATGTTTCACAAGAGGATGGTGAACTTAGGTGCACGCACCTCTATTTACCCCTTGGAATTCCGTTCCCATGTTTTACCCAAGGGGGATCGAGCTACAGGACATACCCATCCATAAAAGCTCTAATTTATTCCCCCCCCCACCTTCACCCACGGTACTACCCTCCTAAATTCAGGTCAAGGCGCTTTCCACTTCACCAATCATCCAATTTGCTAACAACAATATTGAGGGGCAGGATAACTTTGCTTCATCCATATAAATGGCATTAGTAATTATATCACATAATGTCAAGAGTCTTAATAAACCATGTAAGAGGAAAATGGCCATGACAGAATATAAGAGATATAAAAGCGATTTAGTCCTCCTACAGGAGACGCACTTCAAGAAGGATAAGATCCTATCATTCTTTGATTAACAATACAGATGGGTTTTTCATTCCGCTGCTCCAGCAAAAAAAAAAAGGGTCACGATTCTATTTAATAATAAAATCCCATTTAAAGTTACAAACTCTAAATCAGATGGGGACAGATGGTACTTAATCCTATCAGGATCTCTCTATGGTGAGGACCTGACCTTTGCCAATTTCTACACCCCTAACAAAGTCAGTGTCAAATTTTTCTCAACATTTTTTAGTATCCTAAAAAAAGTAGCCAAGGGTAGGATTGTACTGGGAGATGACTACAATTTAGCCATGAACCCGACTACTGAGAACTGGGCCCCCGACCCTCTGAAGAAGGGCAGACTGAAGGGCCCTGATCAAAAGTCTGGAGGAGCTCCCACTGGCGGATGGTTGGAGAGAACTTAACCCGTCAGGCAGGGAGTTTACTTTCTACTCACCTCCTCATGCATCATACTCCCGTAAAGATTATATTTTTATTTCCTCAACAACGATACCCCATTGTGGCTAATCAAGAATCAATACCACGGCCTGGTCGCATCATGCCCAGGTCAGATCAGATGCTCTCACCTTAACATGCCTTCACAATTGGCCCAATGAAAAATCAATGAATCCATGCTCAAAATCCCTGAGATTAAAAAACAAATTGTGTGGGTGATGATCAAGCGCATTTTAAGTGAAACGTCTTTGTCTTTTGTCTCTGTTTTGTCACAGAAATTTTATTTATAATGGTGATGTTTTTAATCAATAATCAAATCACAATTTCAGTGCCAAAACGCAAAGAAGTTTAACTTAGAACGTGTGTTTAAGCTATATGCACTTCTATAGTTATAGTAGCTGAATTCCTTGTGTGTCTCTGTTGTTTGTGTGTGTGTCAGTGTGTGTCAGTGTGTGTCAGTCAGTGTGTGTGTCAGTGTGTGTGTCAGTCAGTGTGTGTATGTGAGTGTTTGAGTGTGTATCTCTGTGTGAATGTGTTATTTTCCCCCCTCTCTCCTGATTCCCCCCCCCCTGCAGAGGTAAGGGGAGCGGGGGTGGGGGGTCTGTTTGAGTCCCCGGAGCACCCCCCCCACTCTCTGGGAGGGTTGCTTGGCGGCGGTGGCTCACTGGGGGGGCAGGAGGGAGGGTTGCTCGGCACTCAGCTCACTGCAAGGGCGGGAAGGAGGGTTGCTCAGTGGCGGTGGCAGCTCACTGCAGGGGCGGGCGGGAGAGTTACTTGGTGGTGGATAACTGCGGCGGCTCTCTGCAATAGCTCACTGGGGGGGGCAGGTGCATGGTGGAAGCTCAATCACTGGGGGGGCAGTCGGGCTGGAGGGTTGCTCGGCGGCTGCTCACTCATTGGGGGGAAGGCGGGAATGTTGCTCGGCGGAGACTCACTCTCTGAGTTTGCTCGGCGGCGGCTCACTGGGGGGGCGGGTTGCTCAGCAGCTGCTCACTCACTAGGGTGGGTGGGAGGGTTGCTTGGCGGCAGCTCGCTCACTGGGGGGACGGGCAGGAATGATGCTCAGTGGAGGCTCACTCACTGGGGGACGGGCAGGAGGGTTGCTCGGCAGCGGCTCAGTCACTGGGGGGAGGGCATTAGGGTTGCTCATCGGCGGCGGCTCACTCACTCTGGGACCGGGAAGGAGTATTGCTCGGTGGTGACTCACTCACTGGGGGGTTGTTCGGGTGTGTGTGTACCTTCCCTGTCTCTAGTGACTCCTGCTTCAAGCTGGTAACACTGATGGCCTCATCTGCCAGTAGTGACATCACTTCCGTTACCACTGACTTCCATCTCAACTAAACATATGAACATTGCTAAAGAAGTTTCACTTCAAAAAAACAGGATGAAGAACTAGTGTTCTTTTTCAAAACCAACACAGACACTATATCATCCCCCTTTGTCCTCCTGGAGGCCCATAAGGCCACCCTTAGAGGAAGATTAATCAGTATCGCTGTAGGCAGAAAAAAAAAGGGAATCTTGTTTAAAGGGGCTCGAACAAAATTGGAAGAGCTGTCCAAATTACACCGAATAGGGTGTCAGCATGCGGATCTAATTAAAGTGAATAAGGCCAAAGCTGAGCTGAATCTCCTTCTCACTGCTAATGAGGAAAATCCTTCACCTTCACTAAGGCTACATCTTTTTAGAAATCAAATAAATCTGACAAAATGTTGGCTGCTAGACTTACAGTAGACCCGCTCCAACAAGCTGCAATATCCACATGATTTGACAGGGTTGCTCATCGGCGGCGGCTCACTCACTCTGGGACCGGGAGGGAGTGTTGCTCGGTGGTGACTCACTCACTGGGGGGTTGTTCGGGTGTGTGTGTGTACCTTCCTCGTCTCTAGTGACTCCTGCTTCCAGCTGGCAACACTGATGGCTCATCGTCCAGCAGTGACATCACATCCGCCACTGCTAATGCCTTCACCTTCACTAACGCTACATTTTTTGAGAAATCAAATATATCTGACAAAATGTTACATAGTTACATAGGGGGCTATGCACTAAGCTCCGTAAAGTGGCTTTAAGAACAGAAAGTGCATTGCGAACGTGATATTTCGCTCAGCGTGATTCAAAGAGCAGCACTAACAGGCACTTTCTGTTCTTAAACTGCCTTTTCCCCTGAAATTTTCTAAGTCCCAACAAACCCGTACGATTAGCTAAATAAGCAGATTTCTGACCTCCTGCGGATTCTCTAAGATACGCTAAGAGACCGTTCTTTAAAAACCCGCCGAACAAAACACGCCAGCCCAAGGCAGGCGGAAGAGAATCAGGACTTAGAAACATTTATTTGATGACATTTTTGCAGGCACACCATCCATACAACAGGCCGGCGGGTGTCCCCGGCTGACCGCGCGTGGGTCCCCGTCTCACCAAGCGGGGGTCCCCACCAGAGTGCGGCGGTCACCGTGGGAGTCTGGGTGCCCCTGCGGCCGTTCCGGGGGTCCCCGCGTGAGTCTCGGGGTCCCCGCGGGAGTCCCGGGGTCCCCGCGGGCCTGCGGTACCAATGTTGTGACTCAAAAAAATAAACAATATTTCTAACTAAATACAACCCCCTCCCCCTGCCCCCTAACACATACAATACAGTAATGGGAAAAATTACTATTATCCACATACAGTATGGATAATAATGCATTTGCCCAATTCAAATACATATAAATTACAATAAATACAGTAAATACATATTACACTTACCTTTTCCAGGCACCCACGATGAAGGCCGTCTTCATCCTCATCTTCATCCTGCCCACATCCCTCCGGTGCTGCAAAACATACAAAAAATCAAAAGAGCCAATGTAATGTCCCCTAACCCCTTAATCACCTTAGCGGTCATTAACCGCTATAGTCATTAAGGGGTTAACCCACCCTGCCCCCATTCATTTGTACAGTGGGATATATATATCTTGGACGCTATAAAGATGGCGGCGACATTGGCCTCCGATGCTCCATACCGGGGCCTGTAACTCGGGAAGCAGGGAGGTCTCTGAGGCACAAATCAATGCAGGGCAGCTCAGGGGACCCCCTGCTCCCACACACTATTATTAAAATGTACATTAATGCAGCTTCATTACCATAGCAGATAGCCGCTAAGGTAAGGAATTATTGGTTATTGTTGTGTGTGTTTTGACAGTAGTGTAGATGTGTAGGGGGTCTCCAGAGCTGATCCGCATTGGTTTCAGCCTCGGGGACCCCCTACTTCAGGAGATACAGGCCCCGTTATGGGGTGCCGGTATTCCCTGCAGAATGTAAATGTCCCTGTCACGTGACGGGGAAGCTTAAAGTGCAGGAGATACCGGCACCCCATAACAGAGCCTATATCTCCTGAAGTAGGGGGTCCCCAGGCTCACACCAATGTGGTTCAGATCCGGAGACCCCCTGCTCATGTACACTATTATTAAAATGATTTTATTTAGCGTACGATCGCCTGTAATAGCCTTGCATGGAGATGCAAATGTTACATGCAGCTTTTTATTCTATCAGCTAGCGTACGTGGAGTTTCAGTACGCTAGCCAGGGGAAAAAAACAACACGCACGGTATAGGTGTTTTGAGCCTGTCCGATAGAAAATGGGCTGAAGGGCTTAGTGAACCGCGCCTCCGGCTTCACTTTTTATCGGGCGATTTTTTTTTTTTCAGCCTGATGGATAATCACGGAGCTTAGTGCATAGGCCCCATAGTAGATGAGGTTGAAAAAAGATGTAGGTCCATCAAGTTCAACCTATGCTAAATTTATCCTATATCTATACTTATTGATCCAGAGGAAGGCAAACAAAAAACCCCAGTGTCATATCATCCAATGATATCTCATAAGGGGAAAAATAAATTCCTTGCTGACTCCAAGAATTGGCAATCGGATTAATCCCTGGATCAACATCCTTCCCATGTATACTTATTTGGTATATCTCTGTATACCTTTCCCATCTAAATAGATGTCTAACCTTTTTTTGAACAAATCTATTGTATCTGCCATCACAGGCTCCAAAGATAATGAATTCCACATTTTAACTGCCCTTACTGTAAAGAACACTTTCCTTTGTTGCTGGTGAAATTTCCTTTCCTCCAACCTTAAGGGATGGCCCCGAGTCCTTTGTACTGCCCGTGGGATGAATAGTTCTTTTGAAAGCTCCTTGTATTGTCCCCGAATATATTTGTATATTGTATTGTATTGTATGTCTTTATTTATGTAGCGCCATTAATTTACATAGCGCTTCACAGTAGTAATACATGTGGTAATCAAATAAATAACAGATAATATAAATAACAGATCATGGGAATAAGTGCTTCAGACATAAAAGTAACATTAAGGAAGAGGAGTACCTGCTCCGAGGAGCTTACAGTCTAATTGGTAGGTAGGGAGAACATACAGAGACAGTAGGAGGGAGTTCTGGTAAGTGTGTCTGCAGGGGGCCAAGCTTTATGTATCATGTGTTCAGAATATCCACAGTGCTATTCATATGCTTCTTTAAGCAAGTGTGTCTTAAGGTGGGTTTTAAAGGTGGATAGAGAGGGTGCTAATCGGGTACTGAGGGGAAGGGCATTCCAGAGGCGTGGGGCAGTCAGTGAAAAAGGTTTAAGGCGGGAGAGGGCTTTAGATACAAAGGGGGTAGAAAGAAGAAATCCTTGAGAAGAACGCAAGAATCTGGATGGTGCATAATGAGAAATTCAGGCTGAGATGTACAGTAAGGAGGGGCAGAAGAGTGTAAAGCTTTAAAAGTGAGGAGAAGAATGGAGTGTGAGATGCGGGATTTGATCTGAAGCCAGGAGAGGGATTTCATGAGGGGAGATGCTGAGACAGATCTAGGAAAGAGTAGAGTGATTCTGGCAGCAGCGTTTAGGATAGATTGTAGGGGAGACAGGTGAGAGGCAGGAAGGCCGGACAGCAGGAGGTTACAGTAATCAAGACGGGAGAGATTGAGGGCCTGAGTCAGAGTTTTAGCAGTCGAGCAACAGAGGAAAGGGCATATCTTTGTTATATTGCGGAGGAAAAAGCGACAGGTTTTACAAATGTTTTGAATGTGAGGGGCAAATGTGAGAGAGGAGTCAAGTGTGACACCTAGGCAGTGTGCTTGGGCTACTGGGTGAATGATCATAGTTCCAACAGTAATGTGGAAGGAGGTAGTAGGGCCAGGTTTGGGAGGAAGTATGAGGAGCTCTGTTTTAGCCATGTTGAGTTTCAGGAGACGGAGAACCATTCAGGATGATATAGCAGAGAGACATTCAGAAACTTTGGTTTGTACAGCAGGTGTAAGGTCAGGTGTTGAAAAGTATATTTGTGTGTCGTCAGCATAGAGGTGATAATTAAACCCAAAAGATGTTATTAGGTCACCTAAAGAGAGTGTGTACAGAGAAAAGAGAAGAGGTCCCAGGACAGAGCCCTGGCGTACCCCTACAGAGAGATCAATAGAGGAGGAGGAGGTGTTAGCAGAAGAGACACTGAAAGTACGATGGGAGAGGTAGGATGAGATCCAGGATAGAGCTTTGTTTCGAATACCAAGAGTATGGAGAATGTGAAGGAGAAGAGGGTGGTCCACGGTGTCAAATGCTGCAGAGAGGTTGAGTAATATGAGCAGAGTGTAATGACCTCTGTGTTTGGCAGCATGGAGGTCATCAGTTATTTTAGTGAGGGCTGTTTCCGTGGAGTGAGCAGTGCGGAAGCCAGATTGTAGAGGGTCTAGGAGAGAACAGGTGTTGAGAAAATGGAGCAAGCGAGAGAATACAAGACGTTCAAGGAGTTTAGAGGCAAAAGGCAGGAGGGAGACAGGACGATAGTTAGAAAGCCAGGTAGGGTCAAGCTTGCTGTTTTTGAGTAAGGGTATGACTGTTGCATGTTTGAAGGAGGATGGAAAGGTTGCAGAGCAGAGGGAGGAGTTAAAAATGTGTGTGAGCGTAGGGATTATAGTAGGAGCAAGAGGTTTTAGGAGATGGGAGGGAATGGGGTCAAGAGAGCAAGTGGTAGAGGGAGAAGAGGAGATCAACAGTGACACATCCTCCTCTGAGACAGTGGAAAAAGAGTCGAGGAAGGCAGGAGGAGAGTTAGGAAGAGGTGTAGAATGGGAGGAAGAAACAGAGGGGATGTTCTGCCGTATGGATTCCACCTTTTCCTTAAAATAGTCAGCAAAGTCCTGAGCGGAGATGGAGGGTGGTTTGAGTAGCGTATCAAAACAGAGAACAGTCGGCGTGGGTTAGACTTGTGCATGTTGATTAGTGAAGAAAAGTAGGCTTGTTTAGCTTGTGAGAGGGCGCCTCTTATCTAATGTAAATAAATCTAATTTAGCTAGCCTCTCCTCATAAATTAGATTGTCCATCCCCTTTGTTAATTTGGTGGTTCTTCTCTGCACTCTCTCTAGTTCCATAATGTCTTTTCTTAGGATTGGTGCCCAAAATTGTACTCCATATTCAAGGTGTGGTCTTAATAATGCTTTGTAAAGGGGCATAATTATGTTTACTCCCCTTCCATCCATTGCCCGTTTGATGCAACATAAGATCTTGTTTGGCTTTGCAGCTACTACTTGACTTTGGGCACTATTGCTAATCCTGCAGTCTACAAGCACTCCTAAATCCTTCTCCATCAAGGATTTCCCCAATATATCTCCATTTAATTTGTTTGTTGCCTTTTTATTCTTGCGTCCCAAATGCATAACCTTACATTTATCTGTATTAAACCTCATCTGCCATTTACCTGTCCATGTTTCCAGTCTCTCCAAGTCCTTCTGAAGAGAAATTACACCCTGCTCTGATTCTATTACCTTACACAATTTAATATCATCAGCAAAGATGTAGATTTTGCTCTCGATGCCAACTTCAAGGTCATTAATAAACAAGTTAAAAAGCAGGGGTTCCAGTACCGATCCTTGAGGTACACCACGCACGACTTTAGCCCAACCTGAAAAAGTTTCATTTATGACAATCCTCTATTGTCTGTCCTTTAACCAGTTTTCAATCCATGTGCATATATTATTACTGAGTCCAATTTTCTTTATTTTGTTCACCAACCTCTTGTGTGAAACCGTATCAAAGGCCTTTGAAAAATCTAAGTAGACCACATCAACTGCATTACCCTGGTCTAAATTCCTACTTACCTCCTCAAAGAAACAAATAAGGTTAGTTTGGCATGATCTATCCTTCATAAATCCATGCTGACTATTAGTAATAATTTTGTTTTCCATTGGTATTCCTGAATATTATCCCGTATTAAACCTTCAAGTAGTTTCCCCCCTATTGAAGTCAGGCTTACAGGTCTGTAATTTTCCGGTTGTGATCTAGCTTCCTTTTTAAATATAGGCACCACATCTGCTTTACGCCAATCTTGTGGTACTGAGCCTGTGGAAATGGAGTTCTTGAATATTAAATATAATAGTTTGGCTATTACTAGCTGTTGTTGGCTGCTAGACTTACAGTAGAGCCGCTCCAACAAGCTGCAATATCCACATGATTAGACAGAAAACAGGCAATCTTTCCACTAATCTGACCCTTATAATTAGGAATTCCAGGTGTCTACTCCAAATTGTACGATTGTAACAAGACAGAAGCAAAATAAACATTTGACATCCCAACTGCCGAACTTCCTGGAATCAGCAAATCTCCCCATAATTCCCCGGATGAAAAATTAGCCCAAAACTTCACACTTGAAGAAGTTCTCAGGGTTATTAAAGCTTTTACATTGGCTAAGGCTCTGGAGCACGATGGTTTCTCGATCATATTTAAGAAATTCTCCCAAATCCTCACCCTGGTCCAATTAATTATGTCTAACTCTATACTCATAGACTCCCAATTCCCCAGCAGTATGCTCCAAGTATGTATAGCACTAATCCATAAATAAGGAAAAGACCCTACAGACTGTAAAAAATACAGACCAATTTCTTTAATAAATTCAGATTTAAAAAATATTATCCAAACTACTAGCTAATAGATTAAATAAAGTCCTCTCCTCACTGGTCCATGTGGTATTTTTCCCTGGAAGACAGGCAGCGGAATATACCAGGCGCCTTATTGAGCTGTTGGCGTTCACTGCCAAACACGAGGTGCCATCAATGGTCCGAAAAGGGGTTTGACTGAATTACATGTCAAAGACGTTGCAGGCATTTGGAGTGGAAGGCCCATACATTTGAGCCATCAAGGCATTATATACTACACCATGGGCAAAGTATACTCACAGGGATTCTCTTCTGAGGCTTTCCCTATATTGAACAGTACCAGGGAGGGATGTCCTTTATCCCCCTGCTATTCGTCCTGTGTGTGGAACCTCTGGCCACAAATATAAGAAATAACCCCAATATAGCGGGAGTGCAGGTGAAGGACCAGATGTACAAAACCGCTCTTTTTGCGGATGATGTGATCCTTACAATTACCAAACCTCTAACATTGTTCCCCAGCCTGTACTCCACTCTATCTTGTTTTAAGGATATTTCAGGTTTCAAAATTAATAGCAGCAATCTGAGGCACAAAATATTAATTTACCTTGAGACCAGGTTAAATTGTTTGCTCTAAACTTTGACTTTAAGTGGCAGCTTAAGGCGATCAAATACTTAGGGAAATGTATAACAAGGGATTACTGTATGGCTCCCTCTACAGGGAAAATTACCAAAGGTCCTGAGAGCTCTCAAAGCTGACATTGGGTCATGGTCTGGCCACGCTATCTCATGGATTGGTAGAATCCATAATATAAAAATGAACATATTGCCCCTCCTCTTGTACCTCTTCCAGACTGCACATTTTATTGGTCATAGGGGAATTTAAGACTCTACAGTCTACTATTAACAAAGTCATCTTGAAAAATCAAACACCAAGGATTGGTAAGAACATTTTAAATATACCAAACAAGACAAGGGGCCTGGGTCTCCTGTGCCTCATGTCCTACTACAAAGCAGACCAGACTAGCCAACTAGTCTAGTGGCAATCTAACCCAGCCCACAGATGCTGGGTAGCTTTGGAATTGGACTTACTGTAGTGCCCCTGTCAAGTTGAGTAATATTTTGTGGTCCCCCATGAGGAAGAGACCACTCAAGCCAAATTATAGCCCACTCTCTTAAATTATGGGACTCAGTTGTAATTAGTCACCTTCTCACAACACATAACTCCCTAAAGACTCCTCTCTATGAAAACCCAGAATTCGGCCCAGGACTAGGCGGCAATAGGTTTGGCAACTTGAAAAAGACAGGTGTCCCAAGATTAAAAGACATGGGCTCAGAGGAATCTCCCAAGCCCTTCGAGTATTTTCACAAAGAAAAGGCTATTCCAAACAATCAGTTCCTCCAATACCTTCAAATGAAGGCCTTCTACAATACAGTTCGACCCCCCAAATCGCTAACTAGATTTGAGACACTATGGGGCCTATGCTGTATGGCGATAAGGCCAATCTCGCCAGTTTTTTGGCAAATATGCCTACTGCGATTCAGTAAGGGCCGAAAAGCTGGCGAGATTACGAAAATCCGCCGTTTTTATTTGACGGAAAATAAAATCCGCTGCGTGCTTGGCGATAAGCCCTATCTCGACGCTTCTCACCAGCTTTTCAAACTCTCTGTATTCTAATAGCGCCGATCAGCATCTCGCTGCTGATCGCCGCTCTAGAATGGAGAAATTTTCTCAAAATCGCTCCGCCACAAAAAGTTGGCAAGAAGTTGGAGCTGAGCAGTGAGACGGGCGGGACTTGGAAAAATCAGTCCCTTTTCCTGCGTCGGATTGATGCCGGGGTCTCTGGAGCTCATACCCATTAATACCAGCACTGGAGCCCCCCGGCATGCATCCGGCTAACCGCTAAGGCAATGAAGGGGTTAACCACCTGTGCCAAACATTTTGTTGAAAGCGGGGGTGGGTGAAGGGGGTATTTGGTCCATGGTAGGTGTTTAGGTCTTGTGGGTGGGTTGCGGGTAGACTTAACCCCTTCATTACCTTTGCGCTACCCACCCGCAAGGTCTAAACACTCACCCTTGGGGCCAATACCCCTTCATTCACCCCAGCAACCCACACTAAAAACAATACACACTACAGTCCTACTACCCACCTCCTAGCCCCTCAATAAACATTACTATATCTAATACACTACCACCCCCTGTGCCCCCAACAACCCCTATACCCCCATAACATACATTATATATATTTATTTATTTTTAGACACAGGAATGATACTATAGGCGGCGGTGCCCCTCGGGGGGGTCCCCCCTTGCCTGCACTACCAATTATGTGGCACAAATTTTTTTTTCAAATAAAATAAATACATCTTGCACTCACCTTTGCCTGGCTGCCACGATGAAGGCCATCCTCATCTTCATCACCGTTATTTTATTATGCTAGTTAATGTGTTTAATAATGGACAAATAATCTATTATCCATATCTGGATAATAGTTATTTTGCACATTAATGTACTGTATGTGTTTGGGGGGGGGGGGGTATTTATTTATTTAAATGTTGTGAGGATTTGCCATCCTGACGATCGCAGACCATCTCCTCACCCCAAAAAGCCTTCCGTGACGGATACCCAGGATGTGCGGTTTCGTGGTCCAAGTACGTATGTAAAAGAATAAGTCCTGTTTTTTGGGGAGGCACAGTTTATATATTGTTTATTAAATACAGTAATGTTTATTGTGGGGCTGTGTATTGTTTGGATTGTGGGTAGTGGGGGTAGAGGGTATTGTCCCCAAGGGAGGGTGAGTAGGGGTGAGAGTGGTTAGGCCTCATGGGGTGGGAAGTGGGTGATGGGTGGTTAGGCCTCCCGAGTGAGTGGTGGGTGAGGGTGGGTTAACCCCTTAATGACTGTCGCGGTTAGTAACCACTAAGATGATTAAAGGACATTACATTGGCTCTTTTAATTCTTGTGTATGTTTTGCAGCACCGGAGGGCATGGACGGTGATAAAGATGGCAGCCGGGCAAGGGTGAGTTCAAGATGTATTTATTTTATTTATTGGGATTAATGTATTTTAAATGGGCAAATGCACTATTATCCAAATGTGGATAATAGTAATTTTGCCCATTACTATACTGTATGTGTTAGGGGTGGGGATGTATTTATTTAAAAGTATTTACAACCAGAGACAGAACATGAAACACAGACAGAGCTCAGTGCTACATCCATTAACACAGATACACGGTACAGTGCCTATATATATATATATATATATATAAAAAGATATCTTTTGAATAAAATGGTCTTTTAGTTTAACCCTTTGGCCAAAGTGTTGTAAGCCCTTGAGCCCCTCCAAGGCAGACCACATCTCAAGGGTCCCAACACTAAAATAAATTCTTAATAACTTGTACATTACCAGGAAGAATGATTTATAATAAATCTGTCAAAATTAGTTGCATAGTTCTAAGTCTGATTGAAGCTCTTATTAACCTGTACATTACCAGGAAAAGCACTCTGTATTAGATTTGTCGCAATCAAACTGTATGCAGGTTCCCATGAGTGTGGAGGTGAAATGGAGTGAGCTTTTAACCATTTAAAAGTGGGAGGGAGTGAGCTTCAAAACTGGGGAGGAGGAGCCACCCTCCAAATCAGCTAGGACCAGCTGAACAGAATTGCAAAACATACAGAACCCTAATAAGCCTATATTGAACCCCCAAAATGACCACAACATATATATATATATATAAGCATATGAGTGTCACAGAGGAGTGCTACTGAGCATGGCAATATATATTTAAAACCAGAGACAGAACATGAAACACAGACAGAGCTCAGTGCTACATCCATTAACACAGATACACAGTACAGTGCCTATATATATATAAAGATATCTTTTGAATAAAATGGTCTTTTAGTTTAACCCTTTGGCCAAAGTGTTGTAAGCCCTTGAGCCCCTCCAAGGCAGACCACATCTCAAGGGTTATTTAAAAGTATGTATGTATTTGTAATTTATTTTTTGGTGCACAAATTTTGTACTGCAGGCAAGCGGGGATCCTGGGTAACCTGTGGACCACCCGAGGGCCACCTCCGGCCTATAGTATCATTCCTGTGCATAAAAAATTAATAGATGTAATGTATGTTAGGGGGGTATAGGGATTGTTGGGGGCACAGGGGTGGGTGTGTTGTGTATTGTAATGTTTATTGGGGGGCAATTGTCCAAAATAAACATGCTATTGTGCCTTAACCCATTCATTGCCTTAGCGGATAGCCGCTAAGGTAATGAAGTTGCATTAATGTATATGTATTAATACTGTAGATGTGCAGGGGGTATCCGGTGTAGATCTGTGTTGGTTTTATGTCCGGGGACCCCCAAGATACAGGCCCCATTATGGGGTGCCGGTATCTCTCTGGTTTGTTGACATCCCGCTGTCACGTGATCGGGACATTTAAATGCAGAGGGATACTGGCACTCCATAACGGGGCCTGTATCTCTGTAAGCAGGGGTCCCCGGACCTGAAACCAACATGGTTCAGCTCTGGAGACCCCCTGCACATCTACACTATGAATACAATTTTAATGTAAAATTATTTTTATTGCCGGAGAGATTTGTACAGGGAGAGGCGGATCTCTCTCTCTGAAGGCAGATCTCGCCAGCGGAGCCCTTCTTGGCAGGGCTTGCCATATCTCCGCCGGTGCCTCGCCAGGTTTTCTAAGGTTGCTCTCACAGATATGCGCACCTTCCTGCATACCGCGATGGCAAACCGCCAAAAACATGGCGAGTTCAAACCTCTGGCGAATGGCCATTAGCGCCGTTTACAGCATAGGCCCCTCTGTCTGGAAGATAGAAGCATATCAGGACTGATATCTAACCTGTATGGGTACTTTGTTATCCCCCCTTCAAACAAATCAAAAACTGAATTATATGGTCCAATGAGAAAGAGATCTGGGGGAGGAGCTAGACCTGGATGATTGGTACAACATTTTTCAGGCGGTTGCCAGATCCTCCATGGGTATCACGATCAGAGAAAATGCCTATAAGGTCCTGATGAGGTGGTACTTGACGCCCTCTAGACTAGCTAAGATCTTCCCAGGGTACCCATCAATATGTCCAAAGGGATGTGGAGAACAGGCCATGTTCCTGCATATGTGGTGGGGGTGTCAGCTTATTGGTTGGGAATCAACTTATGGTCTCAGAGATGTTTTGGCCTGGATCTCCCTCTGGATCCCTGGCTTTTCCTTTTAAACAAACCATGCTATCTCCTCATAAACATCAGAATAAATTACTGTGCCACATGTCCTCAGCCACAAGACACGAATTAGCGGCAGTATGGAAGCAAACAATTTCCCCCCCAATCTCCAAAGTTAAAAATATAGTCTGGCAGCTTTGCTGTATGGAAAACTGGTCAGTCTTAACAACGACACCTGCTCAGACTTTCAGAAACTATGGGTGCCATGGATTCTGGGTTCAGGACAACCAGGAATAGATACCCACTCAATTTTGTTGTAAAAACTGTTATACTGTATATACCAGATGTGTGATTGAAAGTTATAAGATGCTTTTTTCTGTAAAATTGTAACTGGACCTGTAAACCCCCCATCCCTTTATTTTTGTACCCCACTGCTCTTCCCTTTATTGTTTTTTCCACTCCCCCCTCCCCAGAAAAAATAAAAATAAAATTTGGGTAAAAAAAGCATAGTACAGTTGATTACATGAAAAAAACACAATTTCAGATACATCTGTGTCACGGGAATGTCACGGGTGCTCACCACAAACCGGACTGGACCGCGAGGCCAAGGTGGGGATATAGGCAAACCACTGCCGTACAGCCACGAGGACGGGTACGGTAAGCAGAGTAGTTGTGGATAGCCTGGGTCAGGGCAGGAGAATGAAGGATTGTAGAGGTACTTTCCGGAATTAGGGACGGAGAGGTCAAGAGTAGTCGAAGTCCAATGCCAGGGTCGAGGAGAGGTGAAGGTAGAAGTCCGATGAGCGAGCCGGGGTTCAAGGGTGCCAGAAGTCGGGAGTCCGGATTCAAAGCAAGGGTCTGTAAACAGAACAACAAGAGCAGACTGCGAGGTAGCTTGTAGCTAGCACAACCAAAGACTGACTATGTTCAGCAATCAGCCTAGGGCTGGTTGCACTTTATACTGAGTGGAACCAATGGGGAACTGCCAGCAGTGAGGTCAGATGTAGGTAGAGTGCTGGTAGGCTGAGGCTGGGTGTAGGACAGATGTGCGAGGCTGCAGGTGATTAAGAACCGCAGGGATGGCCATACATGCGAGTGCGCGCGCATGCGTGCGCGCGCGACACCCGCCGGGAGTGGGACAGTGGTGCAGCGGTGAGAAGGCAGCTGACAGGCGTCGGCTCGCGTGGGGGTCTGCCCCGGCAGCGCGCATGCCCTGCAGGAGATGCGTGTGCAGCCTGACAGAGGGAGGAGGAGATGCGGGGCTGTGTCCTGCGCGCCTCAGCGGCAGAAGTGGTGGGCAGCGGGGAGCCATGACGGGATGCCGCAGGAGGTAGGAGATGCGGTACCCTTACAATCTGTTGATGTGATTTTGTTTTATCCATTAATATGTTTCACTATATATGTTAGTATTATACTGTGCATGCAATAAAAGGGTTAAGTCCTACACTGGATACATTAATGTGGTTACCACTTAAGAACTGCCCTTTTATCTTGTTTAGGATTTGTTGAAATAGCACACAGATATTCAGGGTTTTAATGTGAACAACACCAGCTTTTGAAAAGTCTGAAAAACTGTAGTGTAATTATCATGTGTTAACATGAACGGAGTTATGAGGATCTCCTTTGTTAGGTAAACTGATCATTGCCATATGATTACTATATGAGTAAACCAAACGTCCATTCAAATCTTCCATTTTTCAGGTAAATGTGAAGTCATCATAACGCAATGTACCTTTGAGGATATGCGATATGTATAGTAATACGTACTGTATAAAGGTGATAAAGTAACTCTAAAAATTTAACACACTTTTGTGGATCTACTTCTAAGTCGGTGGTGTGCAATTTTTAAGGGGTGTGCAATTGTTTTGTAATTGTTTTAATCCCTTTTTTTGAAGATTCTGCAAGATGAGCAACATCAACATTAACATACATTTCATGTAGGAACCATATCCAGCAACACAGAACATCAATATGGGATACTGAAGGTAATTTATGCATTACATTCAAGTGGTCTATACCTGTACCATGCATGTGCACAAATTCAATGGAACACATATGCAATCCATACTATTCACATAGAGCACACATGCACAGCAGTATACCGAAACAGCAGCACAGTTTAATTAATGCCTTTATTTCTTCTTGATTATCTGGCAGGCGAAAATGTATAAGAAACAACTAGAAGAAAGCAAAAGGACAGTGTTGGTGGAAAAAGTTTGTATTATTGTATTATTTTATTACTGTAAGAATATTATATGAATTTTTTTAAAGTTTTTTTTTTTTTTTACAAAGTATTTGCAATTTATGTATGTAGCATGATGGCATGGTCACTCAGTCAGCGCGGAATCTGCCGAGGGTACAGAATCCCCTTGACCAGCCTAAAGGCTGATAAGCATTAACACAATGGGGGCCACTGCTTCTGAATTCACTGTTTGAATCGTACCGGGCTGTATCAGTCTAAAATAGCCCCCACTACCATTTAGAAACATTAAAATATAAAACAACAAAACATACTAGTCAATATACCCATTAATTGTCACTGTGGTTACCTATGCCCTCAATTAGAGCCCAGCTCCCCTCAATGGCAATTAATGGGCACCATACTGCCCACTCCTCTACCCCAACAACCCCCATCACCCCCACCCAACACAGTAATGGGCAAAGGCCCTATTATCCAGATATGGATAATAGAAAATTTGCCCATTAAAAATAAAACATTACCCAGCCAGCATATAGTAAGTTAAAGTTGTATGTACTTACCCCTGCTAGGATGAAAGCTGATCCCA
The DNA here is from genome assembly GCF_040206685.1 of Ascaphus truei. Taxonomy (NCBI): domain Eukaryota; kingdom Metazoa; phylum Chordata; class Amphibia; order Anura; family Ascaphidae; genus Ascaphus; species Ascaphus truei. The sequence continues at coordinate 223,545,576 of NC_134484.1, forward strand.
TCCTTCTGGTTCTCCATGTCTTCAGTGGGCACCGACAGTAAAATTAAAACCACAAGCTACTGGCCTTTAACTCCTTAATAATCTCTGTTATTAACCACTTTTATAATTAAATGGTTAAAACTCCCTCCCAATACCAACCTGCGAGGCGTAACCACCCTCCCGGGTGAACTACCCCCATCCTCCACTCCTTCTACAAATTGATTGTCACAGTTGTTAACAATACCCACAATAAGGGCAAGGATTGCCACAATGGCAATTAATGAGCAACCTAACAAAAGCATCCAAAAAATAAAATACATTACAATTTAGTAAAAAAAACATTATACAATAAACCCATTGATTGTCACTTTGGTAAACCATGCCCACAATGGGAGCAAGGATTGCCACAATGGCAATGAATGGGCAACTTAAAAAAAACATCCACAACATAAAATAAATTACAAAACAATTAAATAAAAACAAACATTAGCTAACAAACCAATTGATTGTCACTGCGGTAAACCATGCACACAATAGCGGAAGGAAGTGCCACAATGGCAATGAATGGACAACCTAAAAAATAAAATGAACACAATTATACACATTACATTGCAATTAAATTAAAACAAAAATTAGCAAATAAACCCACTGATTATCACTGTGGTAAACCATACCAACAATGGGAGCAAGGATTGTCACATTGGCAATGAATGGACAAATAACATAAATACATTACAATTAAAAATAAACATTTTCCGTAAAATGCATTGATTGTTAATGTTGTTATCTTTACACTCAAAGGGGCAGAGATAAACACATTGACAGTTAATTGAATCCCCCCATAAAAATAATACACAATTAAATAAAATATAATCAATGTGTTTCTTACCTTTTCCGGGATGACAATTCACCATACTCTACTAACTGTGGCACCAGCTCTAACCCTACAATGCAATGATCCTAATCAGCATGATGTGATGAATCCATGATTCTTACTTGCTTGCAGAGGAGGCCCTGGTGAGAAGATCTTCTTTACTTTCTTTTCTTCTTATCTTCATTCTTTTCTTCTTCCTTCTCAAACAGGTGCAGGAGAAGTTAATCCACAGGCTTTTTGGGTTAAAAAAAATACATGACGACAGACCTTATACAAGGATATACAGACATACCCGCATGAACGTACGCAATGGGTCCAGAGCATGTATGTAAAGCGAAAATATACTTAAAGTGAAGCACTACCTTTTTCCCAATTTTCAATGCTCGTACTGTACTGCAATCGTCATATACGTGCATAACTGATGTAAATTTCGCATTTGTAACAGGCTCTACAGTCTCCCCGCTTGCGCACAGCTTCGGTGCAGGTAGGGAGCCGGTATTGCAGTTCAGGACGTGCTGACAGGCGCATGCGTGAGCTGCATTTGCCTATTGGGTGATATGTACTTACTCGCGAGTGTACTTAAAGTGAGTGTCCTTAAACTGGGCTATGCCTGTATGCACCTGGATAAAAAACAGGTTAAAGGACAGACAACAGAGGGTTGTCATAAATTGGAACAGAGGGTTGTCATAAATGGAACTTGTTCAGGTTGGGCTAAAGTCATCAGTGGAGTAACTCCAGGATCGGTACTGGGACCCCTGCTTTTTAACTTGTTTATTAATGACCTTGAGGTTGGGATCGAGAGCAAAGTCTCCATCTTTGCTGATGATACTAAATTGTGTAGGGTAATAGAATCAGAGCAGGATGTAATTTCTCTTCATAAGGACTTGGAGAGACTGGAAACGTGGGCAGGTAAATGGCAAATGAGGTTTAACACAGATAAATGTAAGGTTATGCATTTGGAATGCAAGAATAAAAAGGCGACACAAATTAAATGGAGATATATTGGGGGAATCCTTGATGGAGAAGGATTTAGGAGTGCTTGTAGACTGCAGGTTTAGCAATTGTGCCCAATGTCATGCAGTAGCTGCAAAGGCAAACAAGATCTTATCTTGCATCAAACGGGCAATGGATGGAAGGGAAATAAACATAATTATGCCCCTTTACAAAGCACTAGTAAGACCACACCTTGAATATGGAGTACAATTTTGGGCGCCAATCCTAAGAAAATACATTATGGGACTAGAGAGAGTGCAGAGAAGAGCCACCAAATTAATAAAGGGGATGGACAATCTAACTTATGAGGAGAGGCTAGCTAAATTAGATTTATTTACATTTGAAAAGAGGCGTCTAAGAGGGGATATGATAACTATATACAAATACAGTATATTCGGGGACAATACAAGGAGCTTTCAAAAGAACTATTCATCCCACGGGCAGTACTAAGGACTTGGGGCCATCCCTTAAGGTTGAAGGAAAGGAAATTTCACCAGCAACAAAGGAAAGGGTTCTTTACAGTAAGGGCAGTTAAAATGTGGAATTCATTACCTATGGAGACTGTGATGGCAGATACAATAGATTTGTTCAAAAAAAGGTTGGAAATCTTTTTAGATGGGAAAGGTATACAGGGATATACCAAATAAGTATACATGGGAAGGATGTTGATCCAGGGATTAATCCAATTGCCAATTCTTGGAGTCAGGAAGGAATTAATTTTTCCCCTTAACGGGCTTTTTGTTTGCCTTCCTCTGGATCAATAAGTAAGTATAGATATAGGATAAAGTATCTGTTGTCTAAATTTAGCATAGGTTGAACTTGATGGACCTATGTCTTTTTTCAACCTCATCTACTATGTAACTATGTAACTATATAATTACAATTACACACACTTGAAGTACTGTAAGGCAATAAAAGACACGTTGAATTGCAATTAGATCTTTAAGACAACAACTCACAATCGCAGTTTCTCAACGGTATTGCAGACAATGCTAAAATGCTATTTTCTGCACTCGATCAAAACACTACTAATCTCGCGTCGTAACGCGAGAATATCTTGAGAAATTAAGATCCATCGCTCGGTAAGCAAAGGGATCCAACACATTACATGTTCGAATAACGACCGCTGCATCTGTATATCGAGTGTAAGCTCCTTGGGACAGGGCCCTCACCTACTGTACGTTAATGTTGGTTATTTTATGGTTTTTGTCCTCCAACCCTGTTGTACTGTGCAATGGAATATGTTGGCACCTAATAAATAAATAAAGCTAAACAACAGATGGTGCAATAAACAAATATATTTCAAATACCTTAAATATGACATACTTGTATACATTACAGATAGCCTCTAGCATAGCTTTGACACCAAACTCACTAGGTCAGAAGTTTAGTTTTCACCTTTCTGAAAACATTCTCCAAAAATAATAAATTAGAATAGATTTTTTGATAAAGAATTGTTAAAAATTAAACTTTTAGAAGGACTTCACTGCAGCAGCTGTCCATCAATGTGTCAGATGCTGTTTCTTGATGGCAAATTGAATGATGTGCTCCAGGAAGTGTCATGTCACCACATACAACGCCAAAGACATTTCTGAAAGATCCTGGAGTGCATTATTTATGATTCGTAGGTTAAAAACACACTGGAATGATTAAATATGCTTGGCTAAACCCCAATACACCTGTTTAAATATGTGTTTTTTCACTTCATAAATTTGAAGCAGCTCCTAAATTTTGGCTAGTGCATTATAAGCATTTCAAATTGTCTGAATTGTTAGAAAACTTAAAGTCAATTGAGTGCATGAATGATTTTTGCAAATTGAACATTCAGTACTTATTTTCACCTTCTGAAGTTCCAAATACTTTTACTATATATTTTCATCAAGTACTACAACTTTTAAGGAAGACTTTTTAACCTGTTTTATCATAGTTGTTTTTTTATTGAATGAGTGAGCCAAGTGAAGACATTAACTAGACTTTGTGGCCCCTTTGGGTGAATGTGATATTTTTTGTCTGTTTTTTGTTGTCTCTCCACAGGCCAAATGCCTTGACTGATTCTGTTGAAGTTTTTAGGCTACCTTTCTGCCATCCTAACATAGATTTGTTAGATATTTCAACTTAATTGGTACAGCCCCTTTCATAGAATATTTTTTTTTAAATGCTAAAAAAATGAAATGGTACTTACTCTATCATCTACCGGATTCTTAATAAAAAACATTACATGTATTATTTTGCAACTTGTACTAAATATTCAGAGAATTTGCTTGTAATTTTCCAGTTGCAATACTGTGAGAGTTGAAGTGGTATTTAGTATTTATATTTTTATTTAATCTCAATACAGCGGTTGATCGTTGTGGCAGACAATGGACAATATCATTGCTACTGCCTTGACTGTCAGTAGAAACTAGACATATTTATAAGCACACAATAGTTTTATCACATATTTATCACACAATAGTGTGAGAATTAAATTGGCCAGACATTACCATTTTTAATTGAAGTTTGAGAATACTAGGATAATTTGATACCAAAATCAAGAAATTTATATTGTTCCAAATTTTTTTGCTTACTGTATGTTTCATTTTGTGTTATTATTTTTTGTCCTATTAGGTTTAATCGCTCATCCCACAAAGTGATCTAAAATATAGCATTTCCCTAGAAAGTTAAGGCAGCATTCTTTTCTTGGTACTTTCAGCAATTTTAGAATACTTCGGAAATACAGTGCCTTTAGTTTAAACCCACCAACTTCCACTAAGCTAACAGTAATTTCATAGCAAATGAATTCAATGTTCTGTTGCCAAGATCAGATAATTAGCTCTTATTTATTAATGAAATCCATACACAGTATTGATTGACCCCATGTTTGTATTCTAAAATCTTATTTTTTTTGCCAAAACTTGTCAAAAACATTTAGTTTTGGATTATGTGAAAAATGTGAATTTGATGGTAAAAAAATTCATGTCATGTGAAGATTTTTTTAATTACCTATTTAAGTATTTTCTATATGTAATTTACATGCAAAATAATGATAATAAGTTCAAATGTGGTCTATGTCTAATTTTTCATTGTCTGGCAAAGAACTGGACAAGTTAAAAAAAAAAAGAAAAAAAGAAACAGCACAATTAGTTCAAAGGAGGAGACAAGTTTAAACAAGTTTAAACCACCATTTTAAATACTGTGGCACCAGTTATAAAACACTGTTATGCAGTATGATTACAGATGCAGCGGCCATTATTGAAACACTTCACGTGGTGTATACCTCAGAATACCCATGTCATGGCTCGTGATTTCTTCCAACCGTACCGCCTTTAGATGTAAGTGCAGGCGAGTGCAGACAATGGCATTGTAGTGTTCTGGCTTTTAAACACCTGAAATTGACACAGTAGCACAGTAGCACAGTACTGTACATATTACAATGCATTAATTTCATTGCATTTAATTGCACACAATCCCTGAAATTCAAACAAAGCAACCACGATAAACACTTGTGCCTGGTGCGATTGGCCGCGTTAATGTCGCGTGGAGTACAGCAGCGCACACGAAAACAGCGCCGTGATTTGTTCGAATAACAGCCGCTGCATCTGTAGGTATACAGTATATGTTTTTTACAGGGGAAAACACTAATACAAGTGCTGGCTTGTTTGTGCCCTTTGGAAATAACATAAAACAACTAAATTGAACTGATGCCACTGGCACGTTGGAAACTGACACTGATGATGGTGGTTGTGTGGTCTCTGATGGGGGTTGTGATACTGTATGCCATGGGCAGGATAACACTGGTGGCAGTTTAGTTAGTCAGCTCAATAAGAAGCAGCAATTTAGCTTGTATATCTCACATGTTGCTGTAGCAGAACTAAAATAAAAACACTAGTGTGTTAAAAGTACTGTTGTGTTAGTCATTTATGGAACTTTTTCACAAGGGGAAAAAAATAGTATGTCCTTGGCCCCTCTCACCCACCTTTTGTTAACAGATCAAACCGTGATGAAACAGTTAGGACATTTAGAACAAGCCAAGTTCTATACTCACAAGGATATTATATATGTAGTTGGCAGTGCTGTATAAGGGTCCACTTACTGGGCCCCCCACAAAATTACCATGACTACAACCACCACCACTAAACATATTATTTTTGTTATTGGGGGACCGCTCTGTCTGGTTACTGCCAGCCACGAGAGGGTTAAATATCTCTCTGGGTGGGGGGGCGGTTCTATATTAGTGCGGCCAATCATGGGAGACTTTCAGGTATATGAAGCGCCCCTACAGGTACCTCCAACATTCCCTGACGAAGTATTTTATATACGAAACGCGTAGGAAGAGGGCACGTTCCTTTTTGATTACCCAATTGATTCTCTGGCTCTAAGAGCAGCCTTGACATTGTCCGGGACTGTACACCCAGCGGTCTTGCTTGATGGTGCAGCGCGACACTGATTCCGGAGCGACACAAGCCGATGACGTCATTGACACACGCGGAGCAACACAGAAGCAGCAGGAGAGATGATTCTCCCAGCTACAGCGGCATATCTCCACCACGAGGCGAGGCACTCTGATCTGAGTTTTATCCATTGGCCCCAGCGACTGAGGTGGAGGAGAGAAGCCGAGGCTGCATACGAGTGTTCAAGCAACGCAATCCGTCGAGTGGTAACATGTCCCTAACATGTCTTGCCTTTAATTTTTAACTTGATGTACGTGCAATATTTACCTTTAATTCAATACAATATATTTATTTACTACACCATGAGGTTTCTTTGCGCTGTTCTTTTTATGTTTTTCCACCACCACTAAACATATTATTTTTGTTATTGTTGTTTTTTTTATTTAGCATTTTCAAGACAGATTTACAAGATATTTAACATATATCACATAACACATTTTACAGAACAAAATAAAATAAAATGGGGGTTAAATGGTATTGGGGAAGGAAACAAGGGGAGGGACAAAATGGGCGAGACACGGGTTGCAAGACAAATACAAGACATACTTTAGTGCTGCTATTAACATTTATATATATTCCTTCAGCATTAGGACTCCAGTAGATCTATATACTGTATCACCTAGAATCTTATTTGCTTATTAAAGTGTGTAAACCAGGGCTCCCAAGTATCAATAATTCTATTGGTAGTCATGAAGATAACCTATCAATCTCTCAAGGTATGCCACATATACCCAACAAAACACCCATATTTTATTACAAACACACTGGAAAGGGGGCAGGGTTTTGTGTTTCCAGAAACGAGCAATGGAGCATCTTGTTGCATTCAAGATGTGAGTGATTAATTTAAACTTCAAGTTGCTTAAATTGGGAATTGGCAACCCCAGAATCACAAAAAGTGGAATTTCTAGGAATAAGGAAGCCAGGCACCTCTTCTGCCAGTTGAAGGATTTTGTCCTATAGGGGTTTAATTTTTGGATATTCCCACCAGATATGTAGGATGGAGCCCCTCCCACCACACTCCCTCCAACACATAGGTGAAACACTTGGATAAATGTAATTTAATTTTACCGGGGTGTAGTACCAACGATATAAAATTTTATATACATTTTCCTTAATCGTTACACAGGTAGCGTTTTTGCCTGCTGCCTCCCAAATATCTCGCCACGTTTCTATATCTATAGCTATGCTAAGGTCCCTCTCCCATGCCAACATATAATTGTCTCTTTTAGGGTCACTAAGAATGATACGGATTGCA